>NW_023276920.1:300000-400841 GCF_003668045.3 Cricetulus griseus | reverse complement strand
TTTATATATATATATATATATGGCCCCAATAAACAATATAACCAATAGTGGAGAGGCTATCTTAAATACCCTTCCCCTATAGTGAGATTGATGACTACCTTATATGCCATTCTAGAGATTTTATCCAGTAGCTGATGAAAGCAGTAGCAGAGACACACAGCTATCCACTGTGAAGAACTACTGGAATCCAATTGTATAGAGGGAGGAGTGAAGAACAAAGGGGTCAAGACCAGGCTGGGGAAACCCAGAGAAGCAGATGACCTGAACAAGAGGAGCTTACATTATGCAGTATATGATTGATCCAGACCCCTTGAAAGTGTTACTTGGGAGGCCTGGGCATCTATGGGGCCTATGGTAGTAGAACAGTATTTATCACTAGTGTACAGAGAGACATTGGAAGTCTCTTTCCCATAGAGAGATACTCTCACAGCCTAGACACATGCGAGAGGACCTAGGCTCTTCCCCAAATGATGTTACAGACATTGATGATCCCCCATGGATGGCCTCACCTTTTATATGAAGCAGAAGTCAGATGGGATGGGAGTCAATGCAGGGAATAGGAGGATGGGAGGGAGAGGGAACTGGGATTGATATATGAAATAAGATTGTTTTTAATTAAAATTAAATGAGCAAGTACATTAAAAAATAAAGAGTTGTTCATGAGTTGAGACACCAGTACAAAACCTAGTCTTCCAAAGCTAGGACACAGGATCCATAACTTCATTCCTGATGGATTATCGTTTTACTTAATCTCTTCATAAATTGGTGTTATACTACAGAGAGTTTAATCTAGAAGAAACAATTAAATTGTCTAAATTAGACACATAATGTATAACATATTTTCGTACATAAAATGTCTTCTATTAACTGAGGAGATATTTTGCATTGTGGAGTTATTCTACTATCTACAATCACTTTTATTAAGTTTCAAAAAGTGTAAATGATCATGAGCTTTTCTGTTTTCAATACAGTGTCAGGAGAGGAGATCATCTTCTTAGTGACCTGCCAAAACTTAAACAGAAGTATTAACCTTCTAAGACCAGTTTTTTTGAAAGTCTCCTAATGTACTAAACTTGCTTTTTGCCTACTGAAGTTCCACTTCTGACTAACTGTTCTTGTTAACTGAAATGTATCAACCCAAAATATAATTGCTGTGTTTTAAAGCTCACCCTGAGTAAGACTCAACACTACACTGGGATAACAAACACACAGGTTAGTCACTTGCAATCCGATAAAGACATTCTATTTGCTTAAACTTACATACCAATAATTTTCTCTGTTGAATATCACACATGACAGGTGGCTAAAAAACACCTGGAACTCCAGCTGCTGGAGATCCATTGCTGTCTACTGGCATCTATGGTTTGTTGCACACATGTGTTCATAAGCAGACACAGACATATGTGTACATAAATTAAAAGATAATAAATATTGTGAATTAATTCACTTTAAAAGATGGTCCATTCTCCAGTTACATGTTCTTAAATTCTTCATTACAAAATCAATTGGCACTCTACTTCTAGCATACCTAATCTACTGCATTGGTCTATCTGTTTCTTTTATGTCAGTATAATACTCTTTTACGATCTAGAGCTTTGCAATATGTTTAAAGATAAAGTACACCATGTCTCTTGACTTGTTATTTATGCCCAAAATTACTTTGGACAAGCAGAGTATTTTGTGATTGGATATGATTTTACATTGTCTTAACAATTCCCATGAATACTGTCTTTGTTATTTTGATAGAAATTTCATTGTATTTGTAACTCCCAAATGATAGTACATACATTTTTACCAGGATTGATTCCTCTAATCTGTGAACGCAAGATGCCTTTTTTTATCTTTATGCTTTAGGATTTTTCTATGAGGGATTTATACTTCTAAAGGTATAGGCACATGTTGGTTGATTAGTCAACTTAACACAAGCTGAGCTCATCCAGGAAAGAATAGCCTAAACTGAAGATGTGCTTCCATTATATTGGCCTAAGGGCAAGACCCTTGGATCTTGAGTGATGATTGATATGGGCAGGCCCAGACTAGGGGAAGTGGTGTGATCTCTGGGCAGATGGCCTTGGAACACTTAAGGAAATAAAACTGAGCAAGCTAGTAACAGTGAGCTGTAAGAAGCACCATTCCTCCATAGACTCTACATAAGTTCTTTGCTCCAGTTTCCTGCTTGATTTATTTCCATAACTTCCATCAATATTAGACTATAAGTAAGACAGGTAAACCAACTAAATCTTTTCTCTCCAAAATGGTTTTGTTTTAGCATTTCATTACATGAACAGAAACCAACTAGAACAAGGCACCTTAAACCTTTGCTTAAATATGTTTCTAAGTTTCATTCCCCTAACTTTCCCCTCACCCCTTTTTTCTGAACAATAATTTTTATTTTTTATTTCCTTTTCAGTTTATCACTGTTGGCACATGGCAATGCTCTGAATGTTTTTGCATATTGATTTTGAATTCTAAAATATGTCTAATTCTCTGACACATGTACCAAATGGTCAGATGAGAGGCTGCTGGGTTCTTTTGTCATGAAAGTGCTATGTGTCAACATTTATTGTCTCCAGGTGAGATAATTATACCTTTTCCTTGGTCTGATATGTCAAATAAGCTCTTACACCAAAGAAGAAGTTTCTGGTTTTGTTCCTTATGTAACATCAGTTCATTGTAGATGCCATCTCAGTTATTTTAGTGTGTTAATAGACATAATTTGGTTCATCCAAATGTTACACAAAAACTGCACTTTTGATATTTCAGGGAACATTGGTGTTGTTAATTTAGACTCTGTGATGTAGTACATTATGATGGTGTAAAAAGATGATAGAAGCTATTAAAGACATGACATACATGAAGCAGGGAGCAAAGAACTGAATCAGAAAAGACACATCTCCCAAGAAGAAACAGCCAATGCAGAAAAATGATCTTCCACCTAAGCCTACTCTTGTACATTTCACCAGCTCCCCATGACGCCTTCATGTAATAAAATAATTAAGGGATTACTCTAATAGTTATATCATATTTCTCATGATCTGATAATTGCTGGAAATGCCTTTAGTGTAATTCGGTAAATATATTGTTTGCTAATATTTATCTTTCTCTTATTACCTGTAGAGTTGCTCAATAGAAATCTTCCCAAAAATTTGAAGTCAAAGAGGATTTTCACCACTCATTAGCCCATGAGGTAAACTGTGCTTCTCCTGCTGTATGTCACATGAATATTGAAGAATCAACAGTGTGTCCTTGAACTTCTAAGAGAACATGGTTGGTCAGATTATTCTCTCTGTTGTGATAGATGTACACTGAATGCTGGCAGAGGACCACAGTGAGAAGGATTAATAAGCAGATACCTGGGTACTTTCAAGCAAAGCTATTTCTTGATATGCAAGCAGTCTGAGCCCATAAACACACAAGGAGAAGCAGCTGGGATAGCATAGTCTCCAATTTCTGCTTTCCTCAGTGGTTTATGTCATGGCTTGTATCACTGTGGGAGGAGCACTGTTATGCTGTAGACAATAATAAGTTCCAGCATCTTCAGGTTCCAAGCTGCTGAGGCTTAGAGTGAAACTTCTCCCAGAATATTGGCCACTGAACCTTGATGGGACACCAGATTGTAAATTATTTCCATTATAGATCAACAGTGATTTCTGCTGGTACCAATTTAGGTAATAGCTAATGTCATGAGATACCAGGCAATTGATGGTCACTTTGTCTCCTAGAGATGCTGACAGGAGGGATGGAGATTGTGTGACTTGAATGTCACATCTGCCACCTGACAGTAGAAAAACAAGCAAACAAAAATCACACAATTAACAATGTTTAGTAGGAATTTCCTGATTATTAAAGAAGAATAAGATACACTCTGATGAATAAATTTTTTGTCCTTTACAATTTACCTGACAGCCAAAGTAGCAAAATAACCAGGGCCTGAACAGTAATCTTCATGGCCATGCTGTGTCCTGACTATGACTGACTCATGCAGAGACTGTGAGCATTCATGTATGAATCTGTCAGTTCAGGGGGATTTGTATGGTCTCATGCAAATCAGAAAAGTCTGTCAGGCCAACGGACAACTGCAGGTGTGCTCAGGTCAGTAGCACAGGAAGTCTCAGTCTACAAAAACCTCTACCAGTTCTGAGAGACACATACTTCCTGCTGAGAAAGCATTCCCCCCCAGGGACTGCAGGATATATTTAGTCTAGTGTCCTTTAAATAGAGTGGAGTGGCTTTATCTGGTTTATTTTAGTTTTCTTTTCTTAATCCATGGATAAAAAACATACATTTCATTCTAAGGTAAGATGAACAAAGAGAGATTCAATTCTTTGGAAAATGCAAGAAAAATAAGTTGAGGCCGAAGTGATTTCTTTTTGCTTCTTGGGAATATTCTGTGATAGATCATCAGGATGAACAATGGACTGAAATATGAATTTGACTGAATGGTAGATGCATATAAGAGAACAAAGGGAAGTCAATATATACTTTAAACTGCATTTTAAAATAAGGAAATGTAAAAATACCCTTTGATAATATAGTTTAAAAATCGATAGGGAAGGGACTAGATACTGAGAGTCATAACTAAATTGTCACTCTCAGGTGAGGGTTGTCCTCTATTTTTCAAAGCACTTTTCACTCAGCCAATTTAATGAACTTATTTATTCTCTGCCTTTTGAGTCTCTGGCATGTTTCTTTCTCTAAGAACACTAAATATTTCCCAGAGCAGTTTCTCCTACAGGCAGAGATGGCCATTCATGATCTTTCTTACTCAAACTCAAAGAGATCTGCCTGCCTGTGCATCCTGAGTCCTGTGATTAATGGTCTGTGCTACCAATATCTGGCCCTAGAAGTGATATTTGATATTTGGAGTTTGCAGGTTGTGGATGAGGGTGATTTCAATGATTAACTCAGTCAAAACAGTAGATCTGCAGACTGAGTTTGAGGCCAGCCTGGTCTACAAATGAGTACCAGAATAGGCTCCAAAGATACACTGAGAAATCCTATCTTGATCCAAACACACAGACACACACACAGACACACACACACACACACACACACACACACACACACACACACACACACACACACACACACACTCATTGCTTCTAGGTTCACACCAGGGAGTTATTTTATGTCAACTTAACACTAGCTAGTACTCTGAGAGGAGGAAACTTCAATTTGAAATATGTCTCCATAAGATAATGCTGTATACAATTGTATAGATAATGTTCTTACTAATTAAAAGAAAGGTTCAGCTTATTGTTGGTAAGGCCACACCTGGACTTGTGGTCCTGGGTTCTATAAGAAAGCAGTCTAAGTAAGCCATAAGGAGTAAAGCCTTAAGATGTTTTCTTTATTAGCTCTACCTTCAAGATCCTCCCCTGTTACATTGCTGTCCTGTCTTCCTGTGATGATGTACAGTAATGTGGAAGCATATGCTAGTTATACCTTTTCCTTCCCAACATGGTTTTAGCCATGCTCTTTCATCTCAGTAATAGTAACCCTAACTAAGGTACATCCTGAGAACATTTTTTTTTTCTGGTTGGAAATTTAATTTTCTTGTGCTACCTAACAATGAGCTCTGGTGTGTCACCAAAATGTAACATAATTAACTTTTGCTATCTTTTGTTCAATAAGAATTTATCTATCCAATATCTTTTTATTTAGCTTCTCATAGTTTTTCTACATTGTCTTAAACTTTTTAAACAATAAATTATTTTTAATTAATGGGGTTTTTGGTTCATTTATAATCAATGAGTTTAGGATACCCCCATGCATCTGCAGGACACTACAAAATTTCTGCAGCAAGATGTTGAGGCCCTGGTTAATTTAGCATCAAGTCAGAAGATGCATGGAGGAAGATCCACAGAGTTCAGGGCTCCCTGTTGCTGCAGCAGAAAGGATTTTAAGGGAAATAGGGAAAAGGATTTTAAGCAACTTACACTGTTTTATTTGTCCAGCAATGTTGTATGCCTGTGTCATTTATCTTGATACAATTTGCACAGTGACAGTTCTGTGTTCTTGGGAGAAATCTACATCAACTACAGTTTTTCGAACCAGAGTCATTGTGATCTGATAATGCTGTGGGCTTCCTGCTGTTGACAGTATAAACATGGCAAACACATGGACATACAGGGCCTTCATGCTGTAATCTCTGTTCTGGTCATCTGGAACAGAGTCTGTACATGAATGTGATATCTGCCATCACTAAATAAAATACACCTTCACATGGAACACCTGTGTTCCTACCATCAGCAGTAACAAGTCTTGAAATTCACAGCCAGTGGTGTCTACGAAACACCCTATTATGAAATATACATGTGGACCTGGGATGGAGTGGTGCTACTTGGTGTGCAAGGGAGGAATGAGTGACCTTTGTTTTCCCACAATCCTGGAAGTCATGACCACAATTTCACATAAGCAGATGCAGTTTGTGCTGAGGAATTATTAATGATCACCCTTGGGTACTGAGCTGGGTTTGAAGGCAGGAGGTAGGTATTGACTGTAAACAGTTAGAAACAGTTGGATTCCATAGCAGAGTTGAAAGCTGCACAATAAAGAGAATTTACCCAATCATCATTGGGAGACTCTACAACCACAATAAGAAAATATGCAGTTTTCTACAGCTGACTTGGAGGAGTAGCCTCCAGTGAGCACAGAGAAAAATAAAAAGTACATCATTAAAAAATAAAACATGTTTAAAAAAACAAACAACAAAAAAGAAAATCTAACTATGCAACAATAACTTACAAAAAATCTTATCTTTCTAAAGAAAAGACATGGTCTACCTGAGAAGAAATAAAAGAAGCACAGATTCTTCCTAGTGGTAAATTTCTCTTTACTTCATCTTGAAAAGATTCTGTCTGTAAAGTATCCCTTGCTCTCTCGTATCTCTCTGGCCTCCACTGATGCCCTCTTCTTCACTGCTCCTTCACTCTCTGTCTCACCACTCTGTTCTGCATCCTCTTCTCACACAGACTAACTAAGGACTTTCATATGTTACATTTTTAGTACAAGTCACACAGTCTCTTTAAGGCTAGGGATGTCACAATGACCAGCCAGTGAGCAGAAATGGCCTTGCACATAGCTCTAAGTTGTTGAGGTTTTCCAGACAGTAAACAATTGGCTGAAACTAGAGGTTGGGGTGTACATGCAGACTAAAGTTGCTGCAAACTTTAACCTTTAATCAGCAATAAATAGCACTGAGAAAATGATCTTGTGTATTTGTCCCTTAGGGCAACCACATATTGTTCCCAAAGACAAGCAGTCTGCTTTGAACCAAGTCTGAAGCAAGTTGTCTTTGTGATAGGCTGTGACTGAAAATCCTATGTCAGTCTGAGCAATGTAAAAACATCCTAGGCTTATTTCCACTCATCAAAATTGTACACCCTAAGCCAAAATCATCCTTCTGTCCATCCACACCTTAATGTGTGCCCAGTATGCATAAAACACACCACCAAAGGGCTGTCAAAAGAACTCAACAGCTTTTCTGATTAGGGAGGTATATTAGTGGCACTCAAGAAAGATACAGATAGACAACAACCAGTCATATACAGTCAATAACACCAAAGTGTTGCAAAGTTGGGTTCCCCAGCTGTGTGGACTTGTTAAACACTAGTTGTCACTGCTGTATATTCTCATGGCCCTCTGTAGCCTTCTCTTCTGACTGCTTAAAGACAGCAGTATTTTGAATATAATTAAGGATAAGTTCCAGCACTTTGAATTATGTAAAAAGAAATTCATTCACTACCTGATTGTCTACTCAGAAATTGTTATAAGAGACTGTGAAAATTCTGGCAAGATGAAAGGTCATGGATATGAAAATTTCATGGGTTACATGGGGTATCACTGCTTCATCTGCACTTTCGGGTAATTGTCAATTCCTCTCATGCATAGCTCATCTAAGCTGTAAAATTTTGAACAATTTCCTCAGCAGTGATGATTATCACACAAAACTCATGGATGTCTTTGCCTAGCTGGAAACAGATTATAGATAAAAACACAAGGCCTGTGTAATCGACCAAAGAACATAACTCTGATAACTGATCTAGTAGACTAGTCTGTCAGTTCCTTCATCACAGCCTGGACATGGTTGAGTATTCATCAGCATCATCAATACTCCATAGGAACTTCTGAATGTGCTGGAACCCATTGCCTACCAGCAATCCAGCAATTCTGCTCCTCTGTGATGATCAGCTGTTGTTCTAGCCAGTAGTCTGGGCCTGTTTCATTGCAGGGCACTTGGAGGCATCTTAGAATAACTGGGAATTAAGCACTAGGAAGAGGACACTCCACCACTACCCAGAAGCTGAAATAGTCATCTCCCCATGTCTGACAGAATTCATTCATGATCTCAGCTTTGGAGACATTGCCCAAGTCATGAGTCCCACTGACATGCAACAGTGAAACCCCTTGGTCAAAAGCCATTAGTACTTGATGCAGGTCCTTTGTCTGTTCTTACCACCCCCCAGGAAGTTCCTGGCATGGTGTAGATGAGATCATTACAGTGAACAAAGAATCTGGGTTTTGTGTTCAACTTCTAGGTGGTCTTAATGTCTTGTTCAGTGAGATGGGACTCCTGCCCCCAATCATCACAGTCATTTTCCTAATCCGCAGTGGATCAAGCCTTCATCAGCATAGACTGGAACATCTGCTCCATGGTTGATTTATAATGGGCCTTTCCATTCCCTTCCCTTTCTGAGAAAATCACAACAAAGATCCTGCCCCATGGATAACTGGAAAATATTTCCCCATCTGCACATTATATGGCTAGCAACTTTCTGGCCTTCCCTGGGCACCTTCTGTGGGAGGAGACAGTGACTCCACATCACACTTATATCCTGCTTGAACAGGTTTTCTAAAAGCAATTCCCTTTTTATAATTGAGGACCATGTATTTACTGTAGATATAAGAGTAAGCACAACCAAAGACAGCTAGAAAGTCACTATCAGGAAGAGAATTTGGTGAACTGAACAAGGCCAAGGGGTAGAGGAGAGTGAATATGAAGAGAGCTGGAGACAATGACAGCATGGACAAAGGAGACCAAGAGAGAAGGACAAGAGAGGGGGTCAAGGGAAGAGGACAAAAGAGAGACCATGATGAAAATAGTAGTGTTGTATGGGAATGAGAAACTGATACAGGGAAGCACCTGATCTGGAGAAGTTCAGGGTCCTGAAAGCAATTCTTGAAGACTGAGTTTTGAACATAGCATCCAAGAAAGTTAAGAAGCAATTCCAAGTAACTATGTACTTGGGAAGGCAGGCATCCAGGGTACTGCATGAGCAGTTGAGTGTAGGAAAAAATATCACATTTTTGGGTACATGAGAAAGTGACGACAGACTGTGTATGATAGAATGTTGTGTAGAGAATATTTCCCTAGGAGAGTCAGAATGAACTACTGGGCTACTGAAATATTCTTGGAAAGAGAAAGTCAATATCTTTATTTGTGTATCTATCAGAGACCCTCCTGATCTCAAACAGATAATGACAAATTAAACTCAAGATCATAAAACATTCTGGTTAAACACAGGTATCCCAAAATGTTATGAACAAAAGAAGTGAATATGGAAATTAGAATTGTAGAATGAAAGTAAATATGTGGTATAAGTAAGAGCAATAATAATACAATACATGAATGTGTAAAGTTTTCTATGAACAAATTAAATTCATAAAAAGTATACTATCTAAACCATTGCAGCACATACTGCATAAAACAAAAGTAATGAATTAGTTCAAATATGAGACCAATCTAGAAAACTTTAAATAAAGCAATACAAAAGGAACTGAAATTATGGCTCAGCTTTTAAGAACATGTACAGCCATACTCTAATTAGACAAATTGTTTGGAAAAATAAAGACACTGGACTTGTAAAGAAGAGAATATAGCTGAGCTTTGGTGTTTCAGGAGCTTCCTTCACAGAGCATATTTGAGCTGAGCCAGTAGGATGGGTTTAATTTGGGGGGAGATATTTTTAGGAAGTCAAGGTTATGAAATGCCACTGAGGAGGTGGACTAGACTTGAAGAATAAAGCCTCCAAATTGCTTAGAGAGTTTGCCACTAGAGTGCAGCAGTTATTGTGTTTGAAATTCTTCCCACCTGAGTTGGTTGTGTTTCCCTGTAGGTTAGCCCTGCCTTCAACACATTGCATGGTTCTTGCCGATCCAACATCTTAGGGGTGCCATTACAATCTAGGCTTCATTGTCACAATTCATGATGGGATTCACCACAGGGAATCCAACCCTGCCACAACAGCTCTCCGAAAAAACAGAGAAAAATCTAAGTCTCTGACAGTCCTGTGTATTTTGATGTTTCCAAAATCACTATTGCATGAATGATGCAACCAAGTTTTTCTATAGCTAGGGATGGAACCTGCTCCTCTTGGACCACAGTTGCATTTTCCAAATAACTTTTTAAGTCCATGGACTCTACTCCTATTTAGAGATGCCTTAAGACTCATATTTCTGAATATGAATGCAAGACCTTTCTCCTCTATCAGTAGGATCTAAATCACAAACATTTGGAAATAATTGCACCAAAGATTCCAATGGGCTAAATGAAAAAGTCTAGATCTTAGGGGTATGCATTCCATGCAAATGTATTTAAAGACTTTCTCTTGTGGCAAAGGAGAAACAAGCTGGGATTTTTTGCTTTAGTATTTTTTTTTTATTTTGGGGAAAACATGTGCCAAGAGGAACAAATGAAAATTAGACTAAATATGACAGTGCATATTAATCTTCCAATGACAATAAGATTGTTCCAAAATTGTACAACTTCAAGGAAGTGAATAGAAAGATTGTTATTAACAGATAATTAATACAATTATGATTCCTAGTATATATTAACTTTTCAGATAATAGACCTAATGAAAATAACAGCTTGTTTTGAAATTTAATAACAATAATATTTCAAGTATCCATAGAAGTAATTTCCTTGAATTTAAATTCAACTCATAGTATTCATGACTTTAGCATCACATAGTTAACACTTGTAGAGAGGAAAATAAACAAATAATAAAAAACTTCATCTTAGTAACAGAATTCACACATCCAAAACAAGGAAATGAGATGTGGAACATGAATTAAGTAAACATCACCAACAACAGTTCCTCAATGATACTGAGAAAATCAGAGAGAGAAAGAGAGGGAGTTGGTTGGTGGCTGGAATAAGACAAATGTCTGCAGATAATCTGAATTATGTGATTCCCTAATGATTTGTGAAGGGCCAGGTGAAACTAAATGTTAAAAAAAATGACAATGCCAAATAGAGGCCATTTTAAGAAAGGAGCTACTGCAGAGAAAAGGTTGCAATAGGGAAGACAGATAATCTCAAACTGATCCAGACCTCAGCAAACACCAGACCCAGCTCAGAAAGTGTCCTGTACACTAGTACTATGAGGTCCTCAGTTTGTGATTCTGGAAGATAAAAGATTTTAGTCATTTATCACAGGAGACACAAAAATAAACACATGTAGTGTTCTTTTTCTCTTTTCAAGGAAGGTTTTCTTATGATTTTGGAAATTTTTCCACATTAGTATCATTTATTGTCCATTGTTAAAATAGCCATAAATCATCTTGTGCTGATAAGAGTAAGCTTCATGCACTGGAGAAATATTTCAGTGATTAAGAAGACTGATTTTTTTCTTTCAGATGACACATTGGATACGCAGCACACAAATGATATTGCCTTACATATGTCCTTAACTCTGGGACAAGTTGATATAATGCTTTTCTGTACTCTGCAGGCACAAATCAGTCCTGTAGTATATTGACTTACATGCAGAAAAAATTTCCTACACATAAAATAATAAGATAATATAAAAAATAAGAGTAGTCTTTAGTACAGTGTGACATATTCGACAAATGGGCTAAGAGTGCCATATTTTTCAGTTAGAAATCATATTTATATAAATTCATATAGTTGATGAACCAGCTTTTCATCTCCATGCAAGTTGGTTTACTTATGTAGAAAATGTAACTAAATTCAAGGGACTATGTTTGGGAACAGCCTGAGACTGCTATTCAAACCCATATAGTGAAGAAATTCACAGTATAAAAATATTCATGATATAAAACAATCCACAATTTAAACTAATCCATAGTATGAAGTAACTAATAACATGAACCAGTCCATTGTATGAACATCTTTTTTAACCAGCTCTAAAGGCTTCTCTAATATCCCATTGAGCCTGTGTCACAATGCTCAAAACAGAATAAATGTCTTAACTTCAAACCAAGAGACTGTGACTAGTGTTTATATCTACTAGTCTCTTTGTATATGACCTGCTCCCTCAATCGTAGCATCCCTCCCAGACTCATAATGTAAAACCTACCTGTGTCTCCTACAATCCATTACATGATCCCAACTTGAAGGGAAACATTCAATTTGAGAAGGTTACAAAGGAAAATAAGAAGCACAAAATTGTTAGAGGAAAGATGAGTAGCATTTTAGGTACATCAAATAATTTCATGTAAAATAGTCATATAAAACCTTGATCAAAAATAACACTCCAGAAATTATTCATCTATATATGTCTGTATTTTTAAAATTTGCTAGCATGAGTCATCATACATCTCAGCAATGAGGCTATGCTCATGAATAAATTTTGTCAGTGTATTTACATATGGTAGGAAGAACTTGAACACACAAAGTTAGTTTTTCTGTCTTCATGCTTAGCTGATCTGAAGACCCAGCATCCTCTTCATGTTGCTGATTCTTATATAATGAAAGAATGTAGGCAAGGGCAGGTCATTGCAAAGAAATAGGCAAGGCTGTTCTTGTCTACCATTCTCAAGTTTAACCTACTCTGGATGTTTCAGGCTGATCCTCCTATATATACTTGGGAATTGACACACATGAGGTGGTTGAGCCATCTAATGCAAGATTTTTGCTGGAGTTTGTATCACAGTGATAGAAATGGACATAGCAGGCATGTCACAGTAAACTTCCAAGCAACTCAGGTTCTACTCATCTGAATTAGTCATTGTCTCACTGTCACTTAATTGACCCATGATGCCAAGAAACAGGTTGGAAAGCCTATTAATGAAGAGCTGGAGAAGTTGATCTGGTTTCAACATCTACACATCTAAATTGTGTTACCATTACTCTGTGTGAGGTCCTGATTGATATGCAGAAATAGAAATAGCTTCTCCAGGTCCAACTGGCTGAGTTAGCACAGTTTGAGTTATCATGATATTAGCACTAAATCCTAAGATTATAATGAGATAAAATGTTATTTAATATATTTTCATAGCACAATGTTTAAAATTATTTCTTCTTATTCATTATTTCTTAACAATCATGTTCACAGCCTTGGTTCATATCATCACATACTATAATGTTCTTATCAAAACACAAGACCATGTCTAATTTTTCTTTCTATAAAGCAAGAAATTATAGGATCAATCATATTTAAATATTTTATAAAAGTTTTAAGATATTTTTTGTATTCAATGAATGCTCTTTTATTAATTGTTTTGATTTAAATTAGAAACAATCTTATTATAGATATTAATCCCAGGTCCCTCTCCCTTACATGCTAACTTGCCCCCTACATACCCCCATCCCAACCCCTTTATGTTCCACAGAGTGGGTGAGGCATTCCATGGGGCATCTTGAAAGACTATCAAATCATGTGGGGCAGGGCCTAGGACCTCCCCTGTGTAACTAGGCTGAGAGAGTATTCCTCTATGGGGAATGGGCTCCTGAAGTCCATCTGTACACTAGGGATAAATAATGATCCACAACCAGAGGCCCCATAGAGTACACAGGCTTCCTAACTGACACCCACATTCCAGGGGTTTGGTCCTATGCTGGTTTCCCTTTGTCAGTCAGGTGTCCATGAATCTCGTCAATGCATTTCTTGCTGAATGTATTTGATAGTAAAAATATTCAATAAAAGAAAAAAATACAGAGTCTTAAATACATAAAGCATACTGCAAGTACTGTACTCTTCTATGACCAGAACACAAATCCTTTTTTTCATTCTGGCCTCTCTCTCAGTCACATATCTACACTCATAGACACATACTGGAGCACAACAGCTGCCATCTCACACATTAACAGGTCATGGATGAGCAGTGGTGGAGTTCAAGAGCCCACTATATGTTACTCATATGTCTTAACTTGGGTTTCAATTACTGCAGAAAAATGACCAAAAAGCAAGTTTAGGGAGCAAAGTGTTTATTTGGCTTATACTTCAAATTTGCTGTTCATAATCAAAGGAAGTCAGGATAGGAATTCATATTTTGCAGGATTCTGGAGTCAGTAGCTGATGGAGAAATCATGGAGGGGTTTTGCTTACCTTTCCTGGCTTTCTCTGTACAATGAGTCCTTGATTTCTCTAGATAATAAATGGCATGAGTCAGATATAGAGGGGAATGCAGAGGGATCTCAGAGAAGGAGCAAGCCACAGCACACCTTATCTCTAAGCATCTCTGCAGAAAAGAGAGTGATTTCCTGTTTGTTCTTGATTGTATTCTAATTCTGCCAAGCTACATCATTCCCTGCTTGTTTGTACAGATGTCCAGACCTCTATGATTAGCAAGTGGCAGGTTTCTGCCCAGCTATGTCACTTCCTGGGATCAAATGACAACTCCTCTCTACCTATACTTCCCAGAATCCTCCTTGTCTGCTAGTCCTACCTATCATCCTGCCTGGTTGACCATTGTTTTATTCATCATCCAATAAGACATTCATATATACAGAAGAAAATTTCACCTCACTTTTCTTCCTGCTTTCTTATAGAACCCAGGAACAAAAGCCCCAAGATGGTACCACCACCCATGGCCTAAGTCCTCCCTCATTGCTCACTAATTTAGAAAATCCATAACAGCTAGATCCCAAGGAGGCATTTTCTCAACTGAGGCTCTTTCTCTCTGATGATTCTAACATGTGTCAAGTTGATGCACAAAACCAGCCAGTGCAACATTCATCTTAGAACCCATTAGCCATCTGTCTCTGAGTCCAGTCTATGATAGATAAGTTACCAGTAAATCAGACTCAGTGCCTCCCACCAAAAAATGTGCAGCCATGAACATTACACCTCATGAAATCACATGTTCAGGCTTGGGACTAGAACATAACTTTGAACAGTTGCATTTGATTGATTAAACTGAAGTCTGTAAGATTGGAATTAGAAAGGTCTGACTAGAAAATGATTGAGAAGAGAACATGAAGGAAAATATAATGGAATGTGTGTGATATGAAAGTAGACAGTAAGAATATTAGGGACTGGTCCTGTAGCAGGCTACCGAGTCTCAGGTGAGTCTGCTCACTTGCTCTGAACCCACAACCTCCCCCATCAACCCCATCTCGCTTCTGCCTCAGCCACCAAGGTCAAGAGTGGACATACTCAGACCGGAAACCCACCCTGAGTCTGGAAACATTTCACGCCAGTCCACACTCCACAGTCTGTCCTGGGGCAGGCACCTGAGCCTCAGGTAACTCTCGGTGTTGCTCTGCCCATCAATGTTCCCCACCAATCCCTGCTTGCTTCTGCCTGAACCCTCCCCCTGGACAAGAGTGGACCTATGCAGACCGAAAGGCCCACCCTGAGTAAACACACAGCTCCCCTGGTCCACAGACCACCATCTGCCATCAAGGTGCTGCCAGAGCCTGAGCCCTTCGCCTGCCATCAGAGAGAGGAAGAGACCCCACCTGTACTCACTGGAAGAATGGATATGAAGAAGACAGAGTAAGAACACACTCAACAACCGAAAGACCAATGTTGCATCAACAGAATCTAGGGACACCACACCAGCAAGATCTGAAAAGCCCAACAGAAGAAGAGAAGGACCTCATAAATTATTTTAAGAAGATGATAGAGTCCTTTAAAGAGAAATCCCTTAAAGAAATAGAAGAAAAGGCTAGCAAAAATATTACATGAGATGGAGGAAAAGACAAACCAAAAAATTCAAGAAGTAAAAAAATTTCTTAAAGAATCTGAAGAAAGCAAAGAAAAAACAATTGAACAAGCAAAGGAAGCACTCAAAACAGTTCAAGGCATGAAAGATGAAATAGACACAATAAAGAAAACACAGAATGAGGGGATGCTGGAAATAGCCTGGATCAGGAACTAAAGATGTGAATATAACCATAGAATTCAAGAGATGGAGTAGAGAATCTCAGTTGTTGAAGACTCGCTAGACGATATACAGACATCGACCAAAAAAATCTCAAGTCCAACATATCCCTAACACAAAACATCCAGGTTATATGGGACACCATGAAAAGGCCAAATGAAAGAATAATAGGTATAGAAGGAGGTGAAGAAATACAGCTCAAAGGTACAGAAAATGTATTCAACAAAATCATAGAAGAAAACTTCCCTAACCTATGGAAGGATATGCCTATGGAAGTACAAGAAGATTACAGAACACCAAAAGACTGAACCACAAAAAGAAGTCCCCTTGACACATAATAATCAAAACAACAAACCTACAGAACAAAGAGAAAATATTAAGAGCAGCAAAGGAAATGGACAAGTAGCATATAAAGGCAGACATCTCAGAATCACACCCGACTTCTCAATGGAAACTTTGAAAGCCAGAAAGTTCTAGATACATATCCTACAAACACTAAGGGAGCATGGATGCCAACCCAGACTACTGTACCCAGCAAAACTTTCAATCACTATAAATGGAGAAAACAAGATATTCCATGATGAAACCATACTTAAACAATACATATCCACAAATCCAGCACTACAGAAAGTTCTGGATGGAAAACTCCAACCCAACGAATATAACTACACTCAAAAAAAAAACATAGACAATAGATCATTCAATTTTACCAAACATGAAAAGGAACAGGAGGCCAAAATACACACAGAATGACACCACCAACAATAAATCCAAAACCAACAAGAACAAACAATCCATGGACATTTACATCCCTCAATGTCAATGATCTTAACCTGCCCATAAAAAGATACAGGCTAACAGAATGTCTACAAAGATTGAATGCATCCATTTGCTGTATACAAGAAACACACCTCAACTCCAAGGACCGGTGTTACCTCAGAGTAAAGGGTTGGGAAAAGTTTTCTGAACAAATGGGCCCAAGAAACAATCTTGTGTAGCAATCCTAATATCTAACAAATTAGACTTCAAATTAAAGTCAATCAAAAGAGATGAAGAAGGGCCTTTCATACACATCACAGGAAAAATCCATCAAGATGAAGTCTCAGTCCTGAAGATTTATTCCCCAAATATGAAGTCAACCATGTTTGTAAAAAAAAAATAATAAACACAAACCACACATAAAACCACACAGACTTATAGTAGGAGACTTCAAAGCCCTGCTTCCAATACTAGACAGGACAAGTAGACAAAAACTTAACAAAGAAACAAAGGATCTAACATAATTTATGACTGGGTTTAACAGATATCTATAGAACATTCCCTCCAAACACAAAAGAATATACCTTCTTCTCAGCTCCACATGGCACCTTCTCTAAAATTGACCATATAGGTGGCAACAAAGCAAACTTCCACAGATATAAAAGAATTGAAATAACCCTCTGTATCTTATCAGATCACCATGCTTTAAAGCTGGAATTCAACAGCAATACAAATTGCAGAAAAGCTACAAATTCATGGAAATTGAATAAAATCCCAATTGCACCATTCCTGGGTTGATGAACAAAAAATAAAAACAGCAATTAAAGACTTTCTAGAATTTAATGAGAATGTAGACACAACATACCCAAACTAATGGGATACTCTGAAAGCAGTACTAAGAGGCAAGTTCATAGCACGAAGTGCCCACATGAAGAAACTGGAGAATGGTCACACTAAAGAATTGACAGAAAAATGAAAGCTTTAGAGTAAAAAGAAGCTAACTCACCTTGGAGGAATGGATGCCAGGAAATAATCAAACTGAGACTTGAAATCAATGAAGTAGAAATTAGGAAATCATTACAAATAAATCAATGAATCAAAGAGTTCCTTCTTTGAGAAGATCAACAAGATAGACAAACTTCTATCCAAACTAACCAAAAGGCACAGAGAGAGCATGGTAATTACCAAAATCAGAAACAAAATGGAGGATATAACAAGGGACAGTGAGGAAATCCAGAGAATCATCAGGCCATACTTTGAAAACCTTTACTCCACAAAATTTGAAAATTAAAAGGAAATGGACAATTTTCTGGATAGATATCCCTTACCAAAATTAAACCAAGAACATTTAAGGTGTTTAAATAAACTTATAACCCCTAATGAAAGAGGAGTAGTCATCAACAGCCTCCCAATCAAAAAAGTCCCAGGGCCAGATGGCTTCACTTCAGAATTCTACCAGAAATTAAAACAAGACCTAATACCAGCACTACTGAAATTGTTCTACAAAATAGAAGCACAAGGGACATTGCCAAACTGTTTTTATGAGGCTACAATCACTTTGATACCCAAGCCACACAAACATCCAGCTAAAAACAGAACTACAGACCAGTAACCCTGATTCACATTGATACAAAAATACTCAAAAAAACATTGGCGAATCCAATCTAAGAACACATCAGAAAAATCATCCACTATGACCAAGTGGGCTTCATCCTAGGGATAAAAGAACGGTTCAACATATGAAAATCTATCAATGTAATCCACCATATAAACAAACTGAAAAAGAAAAACCACATGTTCTTCTCACTAGATGCTGAAAAAGCCTTTGACAAAACCCAAAATCTCTTCATGATAAAGATCTTGGAGAGAACAGGAGTAACAGGAGCATATCTAAACATGATAAAAGCAATATACACCAAACCAATAGCCAACATCTAACTAAATGGAGAGTAACTCAAAGTGATTCCTTTAAAACAACACAAGGCTGTCAAGTCTCTCCTTACCTCTTAATTATTGTACTTGAGGTTCTAGCTACAGCAATAAGACAAGACAAGATGATCAAAGAGACACAAATTGGAAAGGAAGAAGGCAAACTTCCACTATTTGCAGATGATATGATATGTGACCCCAAAAATTCTACCAGGGAACTCCTACAGCTGATAAACAGCTTCAGCAAAGTAGCAGGATAATAAATTAACTAAAAAATCAGTAACCCTACCATATATAGATGATAAATCCAATGAGATAGAAATCAGAGAAACAGTATCACCCTTCACAATATCCACAAGCAACATAAAATATCTTGGGATAACACTAACCAAAAAAGTGAAAGACATGTACAGCAAGGAGTTTGAGTCTTTAAAGAATGAAATTAAAAAGGTACCATAAAATGGAAATATCTCCCATGCTTTGGATAGGCAGGATCAGCATAGTAAAAATGGAAATTGACAGGGCAATCCCCATCAAAATCCCAACACAGTTCTTCACAGAGGTTGAAAGAACAATACTCAACATTATATGGAAAAACAAAAAACCCAGGATAGCCAAAACAACTCTGTACAATAAAGGATCTCCTGGAGTCATCACCTTCCCTGAATTCAAGCTCTAATATAGAGCTGTTCTGAAAACAGCTTGCCAGTGGCACAAAAATAGATGAAACCAATGGAATCCTATTGGAACCCCTGATATTAACCCACACACCTATGAACACCTAATTTTCTTTTTCTTTCAGATTTTTTGATTTGAATTAGAAACAAGATTATTTTACATGACAATACCAGTGCCCTTCCTCCACCTTCCTGTCATACCACACCCCAACTAAAACCATATCACATATATTTTCTGCTCCCCCTGGATTGTGAGGCCTTCCATATGGTGTCCTCACAGTCTATCATATCCTTTTGGATAGGGCCTAGGCACACCCCTGTGGAACACCTTATTTTTAACAAGATTCTGAATCTATACAATTGGAGAAAGATAGTATCTTCAACAAATGGTGTTGGCACAACTGGACATGGACATGCAGAAGATTGCAGATACATCCATATCTGTCACTATCCACAAGACCTAAGTGCAAAGGAATCAAAGATCTCATAAATCCTGCCACACTGAATCTTCTAGAAGTGAAAGTGGGATATACCCTTGATCGAATTGCACAGGAGACTGCTTCTTGAAAATTACACTAGTAGCACAGACATTGAGGTCTGTAATTAATGAATGAGACCTACTGAAAATGAGAAGCTTCTGTAAGGCAAAGGACACTTCAGTAAGACAAAACAACAGCCTAAAGAATGGGAAAAGATCTTCACCAACCCTACATCTGACAGGGGGCTAATTTCCAATATATACAATGAATTCAAGAAGCTAGCTGCCAAAACACAAACAATGAAATTAAAAATTGGGTTGCAGAACTAAATAGACAATTATCAACATAGGAATCTGAAATAACTGAAGGACACTTAAGAAAATGCTCAACATCATTGGCCATCAAAAAATGAAATTCAAAACAACACTGAGATACTATCTTACACCAGCCAGAATGACTAAAATCAAAAACACCAATGACAACTTATGCTAGAGAGGATCTGGAGAAAAAGGAACACTCCTCCATTGCTGGTAGGAGTGCAAACATGTAAGACCACTTTGGAAATCAGTATGGCAGTTGCTCAGAAAAATGGCCATCAGTATATCTTAAGATCCAGCAATCCCACTCTTGGGTATATACCCAAATAATGCATGTTCAGACAACAAGAACTGTTTTCTTAATTATTATGTTGATACCATTAGATTAGTGGTATTATCAACTTTCATCAGAGAAACTACTTTATTTATTGGGAGATAATTAGTGAAGAAACTCACAGCTCTTGAAAATGCGACGCATAACTCTGGTGTGTTCACACTTACCTTCAGTGGCTTGTGTATTACCTTCAGGCTCAAGTTACATCTCCAACAGGATGCAGGAAGGTTGTAAGAAGATTAGGATAGTAAGGATCTCTGTGAAACCGTGGATTCTGAACAAGATCATTGTACTCATGACCTCACTGTTATAGTGAAGGACCAAAAATTCAAATTAGCAAAAGGTTAAAAACTTAGTGAACCTCTAATGATAAAGGAAAATTTAACTCCTTAAATCAGTGCCAAGACTGGCTCCTGATCCCTGCTCTCAGAGGAGAGGTAACTGTACACCACTCCTGCTAACATTCCTTTGCTAATTGCTGGTTGTAAAGATGCCTTGCTGGTTGTAATGATTCCCCAGCCCAGGGGATAATTGACAGACCCTGTGACTCTGTAACCCTGCAAGCCCATGCCCTGTCTTATTTCAGTCAAATGTATTTCCCTTAAAATGTATAGTTAGTGACTAACTCTGTACTTTGTATGACCTTAAATAACCATGGAAACTCTATAATTTGTGGCCTTCAACTGAAGGACCCCAGCCTAAGATGTTTTCTTTGCAGATACACAAGAATTTAAACTTATGACCTTAACAAGAAAGAGCCATTAGGGTTGAGGAATTCCACGCTGACAAATGGTTCCCAGAGATAGAGATGTAACTGCCCTGAATGTCCCATGAATCTGCAGATTGCAGTCGGTTACCTGAAACGAGCCAATCAGAACTGTTACCCTCGCTCACCCCAGACCACATCTGTTTGCAGTTATTGCTTTTAAGAAGCTCCTAGCCCCCAGCTTGGAGTCCAATTCCTGAACTCTTGCATGAGTAATGATTTGGGGCTTGGGGCTGGTTACTGAATAAAGCCTCTTCCTGTTTGCATCAAGTCCTCACCTCAGCCTGGGGACTGGGGTTGCTGCATTCCTGAGTCTCCACCCCGGGGTTCCACCCTCTGGGAGGTCTTTCATTTGGAGGTCCTATGGAGATCCGCAACCACCCCTCATCTGCACAGAGTGAACCTTGGAGGTAATAGGGTACCCTATTCTGTCTTGTCTGTCATTCATTTTGTTTGTTGAATTTGAAAGCCACTTTTTGTTTGGCTTGGTTTGCAACTGTCCGAGGGAACATAAGGGTATTGGGCTATGATTCTTAGAAGTAATGGAGGATCACAGCCTGCTGCCCTGGGGGATGCTCCAGGAGGGACAGGGACCCAAGGACACTTGGAGTTCTTCTCAGGAAGCAAATCCCCTGCCAGGTGCAACAAACCTCCAGGTCACTTTTATTTTTGTGGCACAGAAAATCCTGCACAATTTGGAATACTCTGCCTGCTCATTTGTTTTCTGTGTCTTTGTGTAATTTTTTCTTTTGTCATGGCCTGCTTTTTGGTGCTGTCTTGGGAGATCCTGAACTGTATGTTCTGTGTCAGTTTTGTGTTTTCATGTCTGCTGTTTTTCTTGATTGTTTAAATGTAAAAGTCCTATGTTGTGTTTGCTAGCAAAATTTGCAGGAGGGGGAATTGGTGGGACCAAGTTGCCTCCTCCATCCCTGAGGGGACCCAGGGGTGTCACCCAATCTATAGTGGATGACTTGTTTGTGGACCAAGTTGTTCCCCATGTGCCTAGCCATCTGAAATTCTGAATAGGACCCTAGTCTAATCTGTGCTGTGTGTTTGTTAAGCCTGCCTTTGTCTTTTGTCCTGACTCTGCAAGTCTTTCAGAACAGCTGCTGCTCTGGACTCCATCAGTCTCTCTCTCTCTCTCTCTCTCTCTCTCTCTCTCTCTCTCTCTCTCTGTCCTCACTGCCCAGGCATGTGGCATGCCTGGGTCAGGGGTCTTTTTCTTGCTGAACTGAGCACATGGCATGTGGGAAAGGAGTTCCTCTGGCATGTGCCATGGGTTAGAGTGTGCTATGGCAGAGTCCCCTGTCTCCAAGCACATGGTGGGCTGCTGCTCTGAACTCCAACCACTGCTGCAGCCCTCACAGCTGGGCCTGGCTGGTGCAGGTGAGTCTATCTGTCTATCCTCACCTGCCTCTCTGTGAGACATGCAGAGGGGGGCTCTCTCTGCCCCAACTGCCATTGGTAAAAAGGAGGTTCAATTCAGGCCTTCCATTGACAAATCTAGGAATCTAGGTACAGGCCCTTTCTTCTTTGTCTCAGCGGTGTGTTTTTTGTTTGTCTGTTTTCCTTGTCTTGATAGACGATGACTCGGGACAGAATCTAAGAGGACAGATCGCTTCCCTTTGAAAAACAGACTTTCCTGCCACAATGGCTCCACGTGGGAAGTTACAGTCTAGCAGAGGAGAGTATCCTGTGGATCTTTGTAGGACCCAAGCAGAGCCTGCGCTGCCAGCCTTCTGATGGAGGATCTTAGGGATAGAAAAAAGCCTACAAAATGGCTGACACCCTGGCTGGTCTGGTGGCTTGGTGCAGGAGCTGTGCTAGCGGGACTCGCCTCACCCTTCCCTCCCTGGAGGAGTACAATTGCCTGCTGTCAAGTGTAATGTGCAGGGTGCAAGCAACATCCTTCACTGAGGTGTCTGTCCATGGTGGGTACACCGATCACAAGCCTCTGGAGAAGGATGCCCATAGGGTATGCACTAGGCTGGACAAATGGTGTGTGCCTCCAAGTCTAAATGTACCCAGCTGGCCATCCATTCCTCTGAAGCTGAGGCCCCAGCAGATCTAGCAGCCAGCAGGGCCCAGGTGGGTGCAGAAGGTCTGTAACTGCTGGAGGGAGGGGCACCATCAGTGTTGCTGAGTCAACCAGGGAATATTGCATAGTGTTTCCCCTGCACTCTTGCTCAGTGGAGTGCAGAGAGCAAGACTGCAGTAGGGGTGGCACTTGCCTGCTAGTGAGGCCTAAAGTGTGTGTGTGAACCTTTAGAGACATTGCTGCTCTTAGGAAAGCCATCGTCCCCCAAAGTTGACACTAACTGGCTCATTTGCCCATCACGGCTCCCTCCCATGCTATCAAATGGGATTCCTACACCCTGATTTGAAAGTTGCCCACTCCTATCCAAATAGGCTTGGCTTTATGGTGTACAGTTACAGCCTCTGGATGCTAGGGTCATGTTATGACACTGTAGCCAGAATTCTCTCCACCAGGGCTGCTCTAATCATTCAGATTCAAGGGTTGGTTACAAATTATTATTGGTTTAAACAATAAAAAAATTGTTTTTCAAAACACTGGCAGCCAAGGACACTTTGTGCCCACCAGCGCTGCCTCCCTATCTTCCTAAGCCAAATTATGTTAAATTATGTCATTTTGCATACTTTGGGAAGCTTTGATGTTAAAATGAAAGTCAAAGATACGTCATGTTTAAAAAATGATATTTTTGCTTTCACAGGAGAAAAAATATATGTGGATTTTTGTCATCATTTTTTAAAATTGGTACATATTATTATTAATTAAAAAGGGGAATTTGATAAATATCTTTAGGTCAACAAAAAAAAGAGGGATGGTATGTAGATGTGATGGCTATATACAGACTTGTATGAAAAGTATGATGCAAAGAAGACCAAATCTGGTAAAATAATGGGTGTAGGAAAGGTCAATAGCGGTACAAATTCAGATGTCGGTACAAATTCAGATGTCCACAGAATAAACCAAAGCATCATAGAACATCATTGGAAAGAGTTTATGGTGGACAATAAAAGGTAGAACAGGAGAGTTGTAAGGAGGTAAGAAATTTACAAAGTTATTAAAAAACATAAAAGGAGAGTTGGTAAGCCAACATAAACAGTAAAAGGAACAAGAAGTTAAGAGGGTGCTCAAGGAAAGTTACACTCAGGATTTAGAGAAAAATAAGAAGATAAGGCTTTCACTTCAGCCATGCACCCTTGAGTGAGAGTCACTGATAAGAGTGGAAAAGTAAGAGACAAAGAGAAAATGAGAGGTTTGTCTAATATGGGGATATCTGAGTGAATTAGAGAAAGAACATAAGGTAATAAAAACATTAGAGAGGGTCAAGGGGAAGGGCAGGGTCTTCATGAGAAGTAAGGACAGATGGTTAAGAGTTATCTGATGAGAGTTCTACAGGAGCACAGACTGTTGAGAGAGACCTGCTGATAGGGTCTAGGGATGGTCTCAAGTTCATGGAAAAATGGTTAGACTGCAGCCAGTAAGATGCTGAATAAAGGAGAGACTCCAGTTTTGCAGCATGGAACTCAGAGCTCTCTAAAGATGACAAGATGCCTGTATCTGGAATTTATCACCTTTAGGTTGCTAAGAAATTCCAAGTCCATGCTCCCCCACTCAGGCTGGACCATATCGCTTCTGTGGTTTGGGATTGAGACATGCCAGGCCTGGACAGGATACAAACAAAACTGTTCAAGACCTGAAAATGGAAGTAGAAACAATGAGGAAAACAAACACTGAGTAAATCATGAAAATGAAAATTTTAGGAATGTAAACAGGAGGCAAGACTCACGAACAAAATGAAAGAGATGGGAGAGAGAAGCTCAGGAAATGAAGGCATGATAAAGAAATACAGCATGGGTAAAGGAAATGTTAAATCTAAGAAATTCCATGAATTTCTGTGAAAATCCTGGGAATCAGGGACATCATGAAAAGACCAAATATATAAATAATAGGAATAGAGGAATGCAAAGAATCCAGGTCAAAGGCCAAGAAAATATTTTGAAATCAATCTTAGAAGAGAATTCTCATTGAAAAACTTAAAAATTATCAAAGAAATATAGCCCAGAAACTGACCAAGGCTACTACTATTGTAAGACCGCCGGAAACTCAGGCCTCCAGAATTGATTCCCAGCACCTCGGCCACCCCAAACACCATGCAGAGGCAGAAACTTGATGCAAACAGCAAGAGTCTTTAATGAAAGGTGGACATTTGTATAAAGGGACTCTCTCAGCATGCAGGCTAGAGAGCAGCCCCGTCCCCCATGCACAGGCATTTTTAAAGGCAAAAACTACAAGCTTAGGGAGGGGCCTCGACTCTCTGCCCATTGAGTACCTGACCAGAGTCATGGGTTCCTAGGAGGCCCTTTGTCTTGAGGGTAGGTCTGGGAATCAGATGGCCTCCTGGCCCACCAGTTGTAAAACCTGCAGAACTCAGAATGTGCTAAGTAATGGTAGCTATCTCTTTTTTTCGGAGGGACCCTTAATTGTTAATTATTGGCACATTGGCTGGTGGGGCAATCTGTTTCCTTCCTGAACCCATCAGGGGAGGGTGGCCATCTGGGAATTCTTGGTACCCAGTTATCTTATGGCCTTGAAAGGGAGTAATTGCTGGTGGCTGGTAAATTCTAGGCACTAAGTCATAGTAATAGCCTTGGTCAGTTTCTGGGCTATATCTTTGCTAATTTTTAAGTCTTCCATTCCCTCCTTTTTCTTTTGCAAGGTTTTAATCTTAAAACCTCAGGGGACCTCAATGTTCAGTATGGCTTGATACTGTTGAGTAAGGACAAGGGCCTGAGTGATGGATAGTCTCTCTCATATAAACTCTAAGAGCCTGTTGAGGAGACAGGGCCTAATGTCAGGAGCAGGAGGAGTATGATGAGTGGAAAGTAGGGTGGTTGCTGACTCTCCAGCGCCCACATCAGGGAGTGAGAGATATTGGCATTTCCCCATGTAAGGGAGTTCCTTTTGAATTATCATTTTAACCAGGAAAATGGGCTACATATCTTTTCCCATGGTACTTTCTGCTGACTTTGGGATGAAGTTAGAGACAAAGAAGGCTGAAATGCTAGTCAAAAGCAAAATCGGGAATTTAGGCAATGGGGAATCCATCAGGAGCTTCTGGTTGGCAGACTCTGTTGCAGAGACAGGGGGTGTCCACATCAGCTGGACTAGTTCACATCCACAACAAGTCTAGGGCTCACAGTCTTTAGGAGCAGGCTGTAGTCAGCAACTGATATTCTTCTGCCAGAAGTGGAAATCTCTTGAGACATGTTTAATCTGGGATCAGAAGTTAAAACTTATATATCTTATTGGAACTCTTAGGCCCATATTTTTAGTTATCAAGGACAGGAGTTCCAAGACAAGGGAGAAAATCCCATTCTCAGGAACAAATAGATGGGATAACAAAAGTTGTACTTATCTGGAGTCCTTTTTACCTGTGAGAAGTGAATGCAAGCTTTGTGACTTTTGATCCTCTGAAGCTTATATGAACTTTATTATAATAGGACATAAAAGTTCTAGACATTTTACCATTATCAATCTGTATTGAAATCCACATTGCAGAAAAAGCAGATAATGGGTATCTGTTAAACAACAGGAATATACTTATACCTTTGAGTTCTAGAAAAAACTACAGATTTGGGTTAGAAGCTTGTACATTTTTCTTCTGTCCAGAGAGTCAGGTATGGATTGGACAGAGGTGCCTTTGGCCTGATGAAAAGCACTTTAAGTTTATACCTAGATGACAACCAAAATAAACCTTAAAACCTTGAACTTGTGACTGAACAGTTGGTAGCCACTGCTCTACCAGCTTATACAAATTTTATTAAATATTAAGCTCTGTACTTATATATTTTAAAACTATTTTTATAGCATTAAGACTTATATGCCTTCATTTTCTCAGATCCTTATTTAGGAGCTATATCAAGGCTGACTGATTTTGCCAAGCTGACAAAGTTATAGCTAGTCTAATCATTAATACTATCAGACATCTGAGAAGGATAAATTCTGTGTAACTTTTGAATCTATTAAAAAACGACAGGGTCCAGTCCATATAAAGTTAGCCATACCCAAGTCTCAATAGTGTTGGGGGAAGAAGTAAATCTTCGCCAGATCCATAAAGTGAGTTTTTTATTTCCTCTGTGGAAGAGGGACATGGAAAAGACTGACGTTATTTTGTGTAGGCAAAAGTGGTGCAATCAATTCTCCAGTGTCCTGTAGCCTGTCCACAGTCTGAGTCTGGTCCTGCCTGGCAGCAGGTGTAGGATCTGAGCATCATGCTCACTGGTCAGCATTGTCACAATCCATCGAGCCCCATAATATTCTTTAGAGGCCTTGGATCACTGTCAGGATCTGGAATTCTCTGTATGATATTATAAGCTTTAAGTTAGCACTTTAAATGTCATATTCTACAGATCTCTGTAGTATTAGAAGTCTTCCTAGGTAAATCTGACAACTCTGTTTTCAGTTACTTGTATGTATTAAGCTCAACCTTTGAAAACATACACAGGGGACTGAGTCAGGATTATCCCTGTCATTAATCATTAGTACTTAGCTTGACCATAGCCAAAGAAACTTTTTATTTGTAAGGATGGTTAGTAACTTGTATTTTTTAATATCTTACAACAGGTTAGTAGCTTTTATAAAACTAAGACTTTATATTGTCAGGTTTATTTTTAAAAATGTAATGTTTTAATCTCTATTACAAAATTTTTCTGTTGTTATCAATGTAAACATCTGACATACAGGTGGTTCTAGGCTACCCATATAACGGAGTTTTGCTTTAAAACCTCCAAAGAATTGAGACCCAATGGCTTAGAAGTTATTTTAAGCTCTTTGTTAAACACAGGACATTGTCTTACTATACCATAAGAAATAAACCCCTCAATTTTTTGTTAGCATATGGAACTTATAGCTCTGATCTTAAATTTTAGCTCTTTGGTTTAAGCACAAACATTAACAATATAACATAAGCATAAATATCTTATAACCTTATAAAATTGAACAATTAAAAATCTTTTAATGTCTTTTTGTGATAATATCAAAAATAAAGCACACTTGATATGTTTAAAACCATTATCACCTGGGTGATTATTAAATTTATGTTATCAATTTTCAGTGTTACTAGTTTTAACTTATTAACTAGATTTAATCATAAAGCAGTTTTAATACCATCTTTACTAGAAAGACTTCTGAATTCCTGTTAACCCAAATTTAATGACTAGAGCTCAGAGATAAATTCTAAGCTATGTCCATAAATGATTGGCTGCTGTTAGCATTAGACAGCAAAAATATTTAAACCACTTTAGTTTTAGCTTTATGATTGTAACAAATTTACTTTTATACCAGAAAATATAGATAGAACCCTTTGACAAATATATATATTTTGACAAATATATATATTGTGTATATGGGACATACACAAAACTTTAAACAGAATTAACCTGGTATGGTTAAAAAATTTTAACCTATATTACCATTATAAATTTAGTATTTGTAGATATGAGAGCCATAGCAAACAGTTTACATTCTTCTCTGACACTTTTACGACTTTCTTTGACCCTCTTTAAATTTTTAATTCCTTACTTTTTTTCTCTGATTCCCTCAGACATCCCTATCTTGGACAAACCTCTCTTTTTCACTTTGTCTCTTTCTTTTACCCTCTTATCAGTGACTCTCACTCAGGGGTACCTGGCTGAAGTGAATGCCTTATCTATTTATTTATTTTTTAATCCTGAGTGTACATTTCCCTGAGCCTCTCTGCACCCTCTTAACTGCTTGTTCTGTTTACTATTTATATTGGCCTACCAGCTTTCCTTTTCTCTTAATTAATAATAATATATACCAATTTATTATCCTAACCCATAATAATTTGTAATCAACCCTTGAATCTGAATGACCATAGCAGCCACAGTGGAGGGAAATCTGGCTTCAGTGTCCTAACAGGACCCTAGGATCCACAGGCTATAACTTTACACCACAAAGCCAAGCCTGTTTGGCTAGGAGTGGGCAACTTTCAAGTCAGGGTTATCCCATCTGATAGCATGGGATGGAGCCATGAAGGGCAGGTGGGCCAGTGAGTGTCAACATTGCAGGACCATGGCTTTCCTAAGAGCAGCAAGGTTTCTAAAGGTTCTCATGTGCCCTTTAGGTCCCAATAGCTGAGAAGTGCTACTCCTGAGGCAGTCCTGCTCTCTGCACTCCACTGGGCAATAGTGCAGGGGCAACATTGGGCAACATTCCCTGGGTGGATCAGCAACACTGATGGCGCCCCTACCTCCACCAGTCACAGACCCTCTGAGCTCACTTGGGCCCTGCTGGCTACAAGACCTGCTGGGGCTTCAGCTTCCCAGGAACGGATGGCCAGCTGGGTGTACTTAGACATTGAGACACTCGCCATTTGGTCAGCCTGTTGCGTGCGCCACAGAGATCTTTCTCCAGAGGCTTGTTACACGTGCACCCACCATAGACAGACGCCTCTGTGAAGGATTCCTGCAACCTGCGCATGCCAGCCGGCTATTGTCCTCCTGCAGGGAGGGAGGAGTGATGTGAGAGGAGTCCCACTCCTGGCAGCTGCTGCATCAAGCACCCCCCACCACCACTGGCCTGTTCTGAATGCCTCGGTCCTGGGAAAAGTTCCTGGAGGCCTGAGCTTCTAGGTGTCTTACACTCATAACCTGAGGAAGGAGGTGCCTACAAGGGAACCAAAAACATACAGCACAACAAAGACATTGGGACAGAAATCATACCCACCACATAATAATGAAAACACTAAACAGAAAATGAAATAATATTAAGATGCAAAAGAAAAAGAACTAATGATATTTTTAGGGAGACCTATTAGAACTACACCTGACATGTATATAGATAATTTAAAGGCCAGAATTTCCAGGACAAAAGTTGTGCAGACACTAAAAGAGCACAGTTGCCAGCACAGATTGTCATACCTAGCAAACTAATTACCATAAAAAGAGAAGTACATATTCCATGAAAACTTATTTAAACAACATCTATCTTAAAATACAGCCCTCCCAGAGGGTGAACTACACTCATAAAAACAAAGAAAATTATCTCACATAAAAAATAACAAAGGAAGAGAATTACAAAAAGCAAATTAAGAGAAGCACACACACATACACACAACACCACCATCAGCAGCACCACCAGCATCGACAACAAAATAACAGGGTTTAGCAATCATTGTTCATAGATATCTCTCTTTAACAAGGGATATAATTTCTTAATAGAAAAGACACAGATTAACAGAATGGATACAGGGATAGTGAAACATTCATGCATAAGGATGATGTTAACACCAAAACAGTCCACAGTGTTTGGGTTATGCAGAGCAATAAAATAGACAGTATGAGACCCTTTCAAGTCTGTACCATGCCTAAGACTGCCATGCTCTGAGTTCCTGTCTCATCCCTGGTTACATTCTTTCCCTGCCCAGCCATGTCACTACTAATGCTACCTCACTAGTGCTGGGATTGCATGTGTGCAATCCCAATTGCTGGGATTAAAAGGCATGAGCTCTCTTAATATTTACATTGATTCACTGCCTTTGTCTCCTGAGTCCTGAGACAAAATGTGTGGCTTCTGGAATGAATGTTGTATATCATTACTACATGACTCCATGGCTGTGACTAGCTTTACATTTTCATATCTAGCATCTTTACTAAATAATACATCATATCTGTGTATACTGTCGATGCATAGATTTGAGGGCAGATAAATGCAATATCATAAATGGGACAATTAACAGATGTTACCCCTAAAAATGATTGAGTATAAATCACTGTTGTTATGTTGTTTCTAAAACTATGCTCTTTAATGTCTATTATTCATTAATATCAATTTTGGAAGCATGATGAAGACAACACTTTACAAGCTTTAAGATGTTATATAGACAAAACTATAATCTAATTCTTCATACAAAAGCATTGAAAGTCAAAGGAGTTTGGGTCAACATTGTTTGATTTTTGTAAGCAGCAAGTGGACATAGGAACCAGAAGAACTTTCTGTGAATAGCAACAGTGAGCTGAGAGCATCCACAACCACTGCTAAAATTCCAAGACACAGCAGAGGGTCATGGGCAGACAGTCTCTTCTTTCTCTGGCACTAGTGTTCTAGCTGCTGTGAGAAATCCAGGAATGCTTTCTTTCTCAGAATCACTCAGTAATATTTATCTGACCTTTAAATACTGTCACTAAAAACTAAGTTTATATATTAAAATAATTTGTTCTCTAATATTCATAGTAGTTTCCACTGGTCTATATGTGTCCAACCTGCTGATACACTCAGACTCTTCAAAGAGAATGACTGTACCCTCAGCACAGGCAATAAAGGCATTGTTACTCTGTAGGGCTGGAGATGAAATAGAAGGATGATAGGGTAAACAGATGAAAGTTTAGCCTCTTCTGGTAAAACAAGTAATTCTCTGTTATCTTTCCTAAAACTCTAGTGACATCTGGGAAACACTTTCTGTGAGTGACACAAGAGGAAGAACAGCTGGGACAGGCCAGACTCTCATTTCTGCTTAAAATAGGTTTATGTTATGACTTTCATCACTGTGGGAGGATACTTACGATACCATATACAGTAGTAAGATGCAATATCTTCAGAATCCAGGTTGCTGATGGTGAGAGAATAAACTGTGCCAGACCTACTGCCACCAAACCTCGATGGAACCCTATCCTCCAACCTAGAAGTACGGGGTGATCAGGACCTTAGGAGCTTTCCCTAGTTTCTGTTGCAACCAGCTTAAATAATCACTACTGGCCTGACTAGCATTGCAAGTGATGGTGACTCTGTCTTGAGAGATGCAAACTGGAGGATGAAGACTGAGTCATCGGGATGTCACATCTGGCACCTAAGAGATGAGACATAGTCCATTCTTAGATACTTAAGCATGATAAAAGAGGACCTCCCCTAAAGGCCAATCAAAAATAATCTCACTGTAACAGTGACATTCCAATTTTACTCCATTATTACCTGGAAGCCAGAGCAACAGGAGGCCAAGGAATTGAGCAAGGGCCCTCATGCCCATGCTGAGTCCTGACTAAAATGACAAATGAACAGGTGTGATTGGTATATGAAGAAGTCCTCAAGGGTGTACAGTGAGTGCATGCAAATTATTGGGACCCAGTTAGTGCTGGGCACAGTTTCAAGACTTACTCATCTCAACCAATTGTCAAAAGCCCATTGTCCACAGAAGCCCAAATCAGACCACATACATGCCTTCAAAGGCTGCACTTCTTTTTCAAATGTTAAAATTTTATGTGACCTTTCTAAAGCATATAAGCTCTTTTGTATAATATATGTCAGTTATGTTGGGTAATTGTAGGGAGCTGTAGAAAACCGCACCCAAAAGATGGCGCCAGTTTCCGCCCTCCGCCTGCCCGACGGCGAGCGCTCTCTGTGGTAAACAACTCCAAATTTGGTAAAGGTCATGTATCCTCTTAATTCTGCTTGGAGACAACCTATCCTGGCGTGCCACGTAGGGTTAGGTGATTGGTAGATGTAGACTATATCAGGCCCCGTCTCCCTCGGCCCGGGGCCGCCGCCATTATACATTGTACAAAGCAAAGAGGTTCCCGATTAAACTGTGTTTGAAGAAGATTCCTCGGTGTGGCGTCTTTCTTGCTGGTCAAGGGTGGACGCCACAAGTGGTGGCCTGTACGGGGAATTCAGAACTTCTCACAGTCGGGGCGGCGCCGGTAAGTTCCCAAGGTAAGTGGAACTGTAAAGTCCACGGTGAATGCGGAGATAGGTCTCCGGTAAAGGAGCACCAAGGTCCTCAGGAAAGAGGAGATAGGTCTCAGTAAAAGAGTACCAAAGCCCTCGGGGAAGAGGCAGTAAAGTCTCCAGAAAGGAGCAACACTGTTTGCAACAAAAGCGAACCGAAAGTAAAAAACCTCGCTTCTGCTTTAACTTACAGAGTGAGAGTAAGTTAATGGACCCCGCTGTTATAGTGGTGATTTGGCTGCTTTTTAACATCGCAGTGTGGGCTTTTGTTTTCTGGTGGTGTTATCCGACTTGCACACCTTCGGAGCGCGCTAACTAAGACAAAAGCACAATGGGATCATCACAATCACATCCAATTTTTCTGGCTCTTCAATAGCTACTTCATTCTAAAAATTTAAGGTTAACTAAAGCCACATTACAGAGGTTCCTAAATGAATGCGGCACCATTGCACCCTGGTTTGCAGCCTCGGGCAATCTCACTGTGGATAGTTGGGATAAATTAGGGAAAGACCTGGATTTTGCCTGGGAGCAAGGAACGTTGAAGCCGAATGTTCGCCCGGTTTGGCGTCTGGTGCGCAGCTGTCTAGAGGACAAAGGGGGAAATAAGAAAGCTATAGCAAATGGACAGGCTGCCCTTGAAATGCTCCAAGAAGAAAGGTCAGAACAGTCAGAAAGTGAGAGAACAAAGGAGAAACAGAAAAGGGATAAAAAGCGAGTCTATCCTTCTCTAGGAAGGTTGAGGAAGGAATTAAAAGAACCAGGAGAGGATTCAGAATCAGAGGAGGATATATGTGAGGATGAGGACATCATGGAGGAAGAGGAGGAAGAGATTATTGAGCTCATGGAAAAACATTCATTAAAAGTATCAGAAAAACAGCGTCCTAAAATGGCGACTGTAAAACAAGGGCACCGCCCTATCGCTCCTCCCCCCTACTGCTCGAAAGAGGAAGTAGGAGGTCCTGGTTGCTCCACCTTCTGTCCGGAAGTATGGCGTACAGTTCGCACTGAGTTTCGGGTTACTCGACCACTGGCTTATCCAGTTTTTACAGACGGTAACCAACAGAGATATCATGAACCAATTGACTTTAAAATAGTCAAAGCTCTGGCAGAATCGGTACGCACCTATGGGGTGACGACAGCTTTTACAATTGGCTCAGGTAGAAGCGCTCGGTCGCTACTGTATGACACCCAGTGATTGGACAAATTTGGTAAGAGCTTGCTTATCACCAGGACAATATTTGGATTGGAGAGCTTTTCAAATTGAGTTTGCCAATGATCAAGGTGCGATTAATCGCACAGCTGGTGATCAATATTGGGATGTGGACATGCTTCTTGGTCAAGGACATTTTACACAGCAACAAACAGGATATCCTCCTCAAGTGTATGATCAGATTAATCAAATAGCCATTAGGGCTTGGAGGTCTCTGCCTAACAAAGGTGAGGTCAATGGAAATCTTACAAAGATATTACAGGGTCCTATGGAACCCTTTTCAGACTTTGTGGCAAGAATGGTAGAAGCTACAGGAAGAATGTTTGGGGATCCAGACGCTGCTATGCCTTTGATCAAACAGCTGATTTATGAACAGTGTACAAAAGAGTACAGAGCTACAATAACTCCATATAAGGGTAAAGGCCTTGAAGTCTGGATGAAAGTCTGTAGGGAGTTAAGGGGTCCGCTGACTAATGCTGGACTAACAGCTGCTGTGATGCAATTAACTAAGAAAGGCGGAGGTTCAGGAGCTTGCTTTAAGTGCGGCAAGCAAGGGCATTTGAAAAAGCAATGCCCCGAGGGAGGAAACACTAAAGTCAATAACTTTGCTCCGCGCCCTAAGCAACCTGGCTTATGTCCTAGATGTAGAAAAGGAAATCATTGGGCTAAGGATTGTAGATCAGTAAAAGACATCAATGGACAGCCTCTTATTCAGGGGTATGGAGGAGCCCATCCAAAAAACGGATATATGGGGCCATGGAGGATCAGAACCAGGAGCAGAGTCCCAAAACCTGGCAGAACCAGGGCCGAGGAGAGCTACAGGCTCCGCGGGGCTGGACTTACGCTCCACCACCAGACTCGTATTAACTCCCAAAATGGGGGTCCAGCTTGTTGACACCGATTTTAAGGGACCCCTTGAGCCTGGCACAGTAGGTTTGCTTATAGGAAGATCATCTACAGCATTAAAAGGCTTACGAGTACATCCTAGAGTTATAGATCCTGATTACATGGGTGTAGTAAAAATCATGGTAGAATCTCCTAGAGGGATTACAGCCATTTCTCCTGGAGACAGGATAGCACAGCTACTGCTTTTGCCAAGTTTACATGACAAGTTTCCAACACAAGCCAGAGAGAGAGGAGAGGGAAACTTTGGCTCCACTGGATCAAACTTAACTTTCCTAGCTTTAGACCTTGATCAACGTCCAACCCTTGAGTTAATAGTGAATGGTAAGAAAATCTTAGGCTTACTAGATTCTGGAGCTGATAAGAGCATCATAGCCACTAAAGATTGGCCCTCTGGCTGGCCTATACAGGTTTCTTCTCAAACTTTACAAGGTTTAGGCTATGCTAAGGCTCTGATATAAGTGCTAGACAATTGCCTTGAAAAGATCAGGAAGGGCATTCAGGGACCATGCAACCTTATGTGTTAGACTTACCAATTTCATTATGGGAAAGAGATTTGTTAAAGGATATCGGTTTTAAACTCACAAATGAATACTCAGAAACATCTCAAGGTATCATAAAGCGAATGGGATACGTCCCAGGCCGAGGCCTCAGGAAACATCTACAGGGTCGTACCAGTCCTATTATTCCACAACCGAGACCAAAGAATCTAGGTCTGGGTTTTTCCTAGGGGCCACTGAGGGAGGTATTCCTATTACCTAGAAAACAGAGGAGCCGATATGGGTTCCTCAGTGGCCACTTTCCTCTAAAAAACTAGAAGCTGCTAAGACTCTAGTGCGGGAGCAGCTGGATCTGGGGCATATAAAAGCCTCTATATCTCCATGGAATACTCCTATTTTCGTCATTAAGAAAATATCTGGTAAATGGAGACTGCTTCACGATCTTAGAGCTATTAATCAGCAGATGCAAATTATGGGCCCTGTACAACGTGGTCTTCCACTTTTAACTTCTTTACCTGCATCATGGCCTATCATCTCTATAGATATTAAAGATTGTTTCTTTTCCATACCTTTGTGTGCCAAGGATTCAGGGCGTTTTGCGTTTACGCTGCCCTCTTATAATCATAAACAACCTGATCTAAGGTATGAATGGATAGTGTTGCCACAGGGGATGGCCAATAGTCCTACTATGTGTCAGTTATTTGTAGCAGAAGCAATTGCTCCTTTGAGAATGGACTTTCCAAAGATTAGATATGTTCATTATATGGATGATATTTTATTGGCTGCCAAAGATGATAAAACGCTTAATAAGGCATATACAAAATTGGTAAAATTGCTTAAGATACATAATTTAGTCATAGCCTCAAAAAAGGTACAAAAGGACACTGTTGTTAACTATCTAGGGGCTAAGATTCTCCCTCATACAATTATTCCACAAAAGATAGAGATTAGAAAAGATAATTTAAAAACTCTTAATGATTTTCAAAAGTTGTTGGGAGATATAAATTGGATAAGATGTTATTTAAAATTACCAAATTATGAGTTAAAGCCATTGTATAATATTCTCAATGGTGATTCGACATTAGATTCACCTAGGCAGTTAACTGCTGAAGCCAGAGAAGCTTTAAAAAAAGTAGAGACAGAATTACAAAATGCCAGCCTTAAACGGCTAATAGAAAATATGGATATTCTTTTGTATGTGCTTCCAACATTCTCCCAGCCTACAGCTTTGCTATGGCAAGATGGTCCGTTACTATGGATTTATTATAAATCCTCCCCAGAAAAAACTATTGAATACTATCCTACAGCGGTTGCTGACTTGGCTCAAAATGTGATACAGCAATGTATTCAATATTTTGGGAAACTACCAATTAAGATCATAATCCCTTATACTGCTCAACAAGTTAAGATACTTTGTGGAACTGTAGATGATTGGGCAATTCTTCGATATAGATTTTCAGAAGAAATAGATAATCATTATCCAAAACACCCTCTAATGTCATTTTTTAAAGAACATCCAGTCATTTTTCCTAAAATGACTGCAACAGCTCCTATTGCTGGAGCCACAAATATTTTCACTGATGGATCCAAGACGGGCTATGGAGCCTATATGATAGAGCATCAGGATCCAATACAATTTCAATATCAGCCTGGCTCCCCCCAGATTATTAAATGTAAAATTGTTCTTAAAATGTTTAGAAATTGCCCGTTCTCCTTTAATCTGATTTCTGATTCGACATATGTTGTAAATGCTGTTAAGGCCCTGGAGGTTACAGGACCTATCAAACCTAACAGTACAATTTACAAACTCTTACAGGAGTTACAAAAGTTGATCTGGCATCGCGATCAGAAATTTTTTATACAACATATTAGAGCTCATACCAACTTGCCTGGACCTCTATCAAAAGACAATGAGATCGTAGATCTCTATACTAGAGGGGAATATATATTTTTCGCTTCCTCTATGGAACGAGCACAGCACTTTCACAAACAATTCCATATATCTACAAAAACTTTACAACAAAGGTTTCAGCTATCTCCAACAAAAGCTAGACAGATAATATTAAATTGTCAACAATGTATAACCTTCTTACACCCCCCTAGCCTGGGGGTCAATCCCAGAGGGTTATTGCCCTTAAAGATCTGACAAATGGACGTAACTCATTTTTCAGGATTTGAAACTCTTAAATATATCCATGTGTCTATGGATACCTGTTCAGGCATCATCCATGCCACCCCTATGAGTGGAAAAAAGGCTCGCAATGTCATTGGACATTGCCTTGAGGCATGGGCTGCCTGGGGAAAACCTCAGCAACTAAAGACTAACAATGGTCCTGCTTATACAGCTCAATCTTTTACCTCCTTCTGTAAACAGATGGAAGTCCAATTAAACCATGGCCTGCCTTATAATCCCCAAGGGCAAGGAATAATTAAAAGAGCCCATCACACATTAAAAGAATGTTTATTAAAACAAAAAGGGGGAATAGGCCATGGTAGGACACCAAAGGAACAACTATCTTTGGCTCTCTTTACTCTGAATTTTTAAAATTTGGATTCTCAAGGCCTTTCTGCTGCCGATAGGCACCAGACTCAGGCACCTGCTAAGAAGGGCTACGTAAAATGGAAAGATATCCTTACGGGTCTATGGCATGGACCGGACCCAGTATTAGCATGGGCGAGAGGTTCTGTTTGTGTTTTCCCTCAGGATCAGCAAGACCCGGTGTGGATTCCAGAGAGACTAACGAGGAGGTGCAACAAACAAGATAAAGCCTCCGATATTGATCCTGCTGCTGATCTTGACAACACCGTGGCTGATCCAGGCCAGAGAACAAATCCTGTGGGCCATAGCGAAAGCGTGGCCAATTCCTTTGCCTGTTCATAGCACATCTAAAGTTTTGCCTGTTTTCTTTTCTACTAGTTGTGAATTGGGCTTGCCTTGTGTCAATTTAGACCCTGACATTGCCCAGTATTCAGCCACTAATATTTCTCTCAATGGAGCATTATGCTTCTCCCTTATTAATAATTCTAACCCATGTATTTGGTTGAAGAATGGTTCTATTGGCAATTGGCTTGATCCTCTTACTAATAACCAGATCTCGAGTGCTATGCTCACTGAAGCCCTGTCTCAGTTTAGTACAGGCGCTAGTTCTGGCTCTGGCACTGGTACAAATGGAACCAAAGATGTAAATATCACTACATTTCTGATGCTGATGGAGGGGCTCCGACCCTCAAATTCACGCTTTAGTCAAGAGAACTCCACTGCTCGACAAGTCTTGCCTTATTGTGCACCCAATCGAGGCTATCCTCCTCATTGGATGCCTTGTCAGAGTCCGGATCACAAACTTAAGCAGATAGCTCCAGGTTTTGAATTTACTCCCCCTCTTGGCAAGTACCAGTATAACCTAACTCAGGGAGGTTCCCAAAGAACAGGCAGTAAAAATACCTGGCCATGGTTTCAATGGGTACTCTCCAACGAGCGTGGAGCATTTACTTCTCTTGAACCTTTTGCGGTTCTCCAGAATCTCTGCATAAGACTTCTTAATGTTTCTGGTACAAGGGATGAGAAGGGACCTTCTCTTAAGAATCTATCAATACATAAAGCTTTGAATAATCTCACTGTTCCAGCTAGCCCAGTATGCTTAAAAGCTCCTTTTTTCTTTCTGCTCTCTAATGCTACTGATGCTACCAAAAAAGTGATCTCATGCAATTCGACTGATGTCTCCTGCATTGCTAGCCAATGTTGGAATGGTTCTGCTAATACAACAGTAGTGATGAGAATTCCTATGTATGTTCCTATTCCGGTCAAAGTGGATACAGGAACGTTTCCCATTACGGAAATCATCAAAACCAAACGGGATTTTGGCATAACTACAGCATTGGTTACTGCCATTACGTTCTGCGCACGGCTAATCCGCCCCTGCTCCAATCAGCTGAGCACAGTCAATGACATCAGCTGAGACAGTCAATGACATTGTGGAAAAAACAGCTACAACATTAACTACCTTGAGATCTATTGATGGCCACTTAAAAGCTGACATTCTAACTGTGAACCAAAGAATGGACCTGTTGCAGGAACAGGTGGATGATTTAGTAACCTTAACTTCCATAGGATACATTCATTCCTTTTCTTCTTTATGTATCACCTCCAGGATGGCCAATAATTTCACGGAGAACAGCAACCTGAGTTGGCAGCTGAGTGCCTACCTTCAGGGAAATTGGAGTCAACAGTTCGAGAACCTGACAGACACCCTGACACAACAGATTATTGCCATGAATGCTACATGCCTGAGCCTGCCCACTGTTAATACCCTCTTAACTACCCTTAAGCGAGCCTTTAGTTTAGTTAAGGAATGGGCTGGAGTAGGGGTTATGTTTTCCATGATGCTGTTAGCCATTTTTGTTTGCTTATGGTGCCTATGCAGGATCAGGAAGTCACAAAAATCCCAAGCTACTATGTTGGTACAGGCCTTTGCTGCTGTGGAAGCAGGACAGTCCCCTCAAGCATGGTTATCCATGCTGACAGACAAATAGATGTCTGTCTCGCCCTTGCTGAGTGAGTGATGCGTATCTGAATCAGTCATGCTCAATGACGGGCACCTACCCTCATGCTGAGCAAATAAGCATACATGTGTTCCCTTCAACCTAAGACATGAGCCTGTAAGGGCGACACAATGACTCTTTGACGGGTAAGATAGGGACACTGGGGTTAAACCTAAGACAGAGATGACTAAAATCTGACAACAGATAGATACTACTACTCCTATAATATTAAAACAAAAAGGGGGAACTGTAGGGAGCTGCAGAAAACCGCACCCAAAAGATGGCGCCGGTTTCCGCCCTCCGCCAGCCCGACGGCGAGCGCTTTCTGTGGTAAACAACTCCAAATTTGGTAAAGGTCATGTATCCTCTTAATTCTGCTTGGAGACAACCTATCCTGGCGTGCCACGTAGGGTTAGGTGATTGGTAGATGTAGACTATATCAGGCCCCGTCTCCCTCGGCCCGGGGCCGCCGCCATTATACATTGTACAAAGCAAAGAGGTTCCCGATTAAACTGTGTTTGAAGAAGATTCCTCGGTGTGGCGTCTTTCTTGCTGGTCAAGGATGGACGCCACAGGTAATATACACAAATATCTTGCTAGGAGGGAAAATGCAACAGAAAATGTACTATTAAATCTGTAAGTCACTCAAAAATTCTGATGAGTTAAAAGATACTCCATTTTCCTTGTGAAGTGTTTGTGAGTTTGGAGGAGTCATGTCTTTAAATTGAAAGTATAATTATCAGGACAATTTTCATGATTTACAAACAAGATTCTATAGCTGTAACCAAGCCTTTATGGTACAAAGAAATGAATTACACAATAGGTGCACATATACCACCTTGATTCCAACAATTTTTTTTCAGTTGGAGTTCCAATCCCTTATAAAAATGGAGGTATTTTCATACATACAAAATGTGTTGCATCTTTTTCTCACTTTGGGGAATTCCATATTAGTTCTGTTCTACCATTTATTTCTGTTTCCAAAAATTCCTCATAGAAAGCATTAACTAGTGATATTAGACATGGATATTATATAAAAAACTCATCTACTCAGTATGAGTCTCTGCTTTGTATTACAAATGATGCTTTTTTATCTTTTATTCTTGAGCAGTAACTGGAGACATTGTCCTGATTTAGATAACAGCCTCATAATCCTCTGTGTGGCCTAGCCCACAAACAAAGAAGCAGACATGTCTTTGTATGCTTATAAGACAAATATTGAAATACAGAAGGTCACACACCTATGTCTTTGCCTTGGCCAGTCATCCTTATTTATCCTCAGAAGAAGTAGAATCTATTCAGCTTTCAGTACCCATGTTCTATATCATGAGATCCAGAGGGTCCTTTAGTTACAAAACTGTGAAAGGATGGACAGTGTTGCTATGGGCCTGACTCTGCTGAATTTCAGCATCTGCTCTTGACTGGTGTGTAAACAAACACCTAGGATTCAAACAGTTTCATCAGGATACACGACATCCTCCACATCAGAAGAACCACACAGCAGCTCTTGTTGAGTGAATATGAATGCTGGTTTATCTGCCTCTTCACTTCACTCACTTTCTACAGATTTCTACCAGCTCTAACCCTACGTCTCTTTAGTCATTGAGTCTTGTAAGACAGTTCTGCCTTCTCCTTTATAACTAAGAATATGGAAGAAACTTTGTTCAGGACATGTTGGTGGATGATAAGAGGAAGAAGACAGCTCCTGTCAAGCAAAAACAACAAGCAAATCGTTATTTTTAGGGCATTGGGGATCTGAATTCATTCTATACCTCCTTTAAAGATATGTGCAAATATGAAGGGGAAATGGCAGAAACATTCAACTTCCCTCTAGCAACATCACTCAGCTTAAAATAAGCAATAAATGACTTGTTTCTAGTTTATTTTCCTAAGAAAATTTATATTGATGGTGCTCAGATAAGCAGAGATGCCTTCTTTTTAAAAAAGTCAAACAACTTCTTCATGTCACTCAAAAACTACATGCTTGGTTCCTAAGAGCCCCCATGGTTTTATGGGCAATGGACATCAATTCAGATCCGTGATGCAACACAATGCACATCAAGACATAAACCTCAGCATCTGCTAAGACCTGTATATCACCATGGCCCAGGTGATAGCACAGTCTACCCAGAGAAGCATGGCCATGTCAGAAGCAAGGAACTCAGAAAACAACATGGTCTCAGGTGGCTGACCAGACCCTGAGCATCTGTGTGGGCCTCAGTGATAGCAAGAGCCTCAGACATCAATTCAGACCCTGGATGCTGTTGGCCATGACCACAGACATGGCCCTCAGCAGGAGCCAGAACTTGAATAAGACCAAAGTTCTTCGAGGCAGCACTTGTCACCCTGATGAGCACTGCCTGGATGGTGGCACGGCCCTCAGATGCTACTATGGACAGAGGTTGCTGCCTAGACCTCAGATATCTGTGTAGCCTTTGGTGACATTTGGGGAAAGGAAAATCACCCCAGGTGCCAGCTATGGGAGTCCCATGGACCCTGACATAGTCATTTGTATCAGCCAAGAGTTTGATGTCTTCATAGCTCTAGATAGCAGTGTATGACATTCAGATCAGCAAGGCCCCAGTGACAATTTGGCCCACAGTCGCCAACAATGCCCTAAGCAGAAGAGAACCATAGCAATCATGTGGCATTTCATGGTAATGATATGGTGTAAAAATGTTAATTCTGGCTGCAGATTCTGGCTGCAGTAGGAACACAGACGTATACATAGCCCTAGGCAGTTGCCCAGGCCAAGACCACACCCTGGAAAAAGGTGGCAAGCAGGCCACGCAGATCATCCTGTTCCTTGCCACATTCTCTTGTGTGGACTTGCATCTTTCAACAGCACATGAACTCTTCTTTTTTTTTTTCCTTTTTCTCCTGTTTCTCTCCCAAATATTTGTTCAACATGGTGTCAACTACCCACCCAGCATCACAAGGCACAAGGCATCCCTATAGATGCCTTCCACAACCTCAGACTGTGAGAACCCAAGCTGGCCCAATATGTTTTGCCTGACTAAGTGCATGGCACCAGGCCTGCCAGTGGATGCTATTAGCAAGCCGATATGTTGTCAAGAAATTCTTTGGTTTTCTCTGAGAAATATTATTGTCTTTCTACAATATAGATGTTCAGTGAAGTCTCCAAGATTCTTAAGGATTTAAACCTTATGCTTGACAGTGCTTTACGAAATGTGCCTCATATAACTCTCATGGTTCATTATAGTGCTTACACTGCATATTTTAAAGATCAAGTGCATGTGCATGTGCTTTCCTGAATGACTATTTGCTGCTGTGGAATATTATTTTAACATGTGTTACATGTGTTTATGCCATGGAACTTTTGTTTTAATAATGCCAAGATGTGCTGCATTCTTTTATGTGCAATTTCTTTAACTCTGTGATGGTGTGTTACTTTGCTTTTCTAAAATAACCAATAGAACTAATAAAGATCTGAAGAGCCAATAGCAAATCAGGAGAAAGGATAGGTGTGGTTGGCACACAGAGGGAATGAATTGGAAGAGAAACTGGGGGGGGATCTATCAGCTAGTGAAGAAGCCTGTTAGGAACCAGCCTCAGAGCCACAGAGCCAGCCATCAAGTAAGAATGATTGTAAGATATACGGAAATAAGGAGAAGAAAAATTCCAGACAGAAAACTTAGATGAAATAATTTCATTAAGAAAAGATGGCTAGCCACAAGCCAAGCTAAGGCCAGGCATTCACAGGTAATAATATTTTGTGTGATTTATTTGGGAGGTCAGTGGTGCCTGGGCAAAAGAGCCAAAGAGTAAAAATACAACCAAATACAATTTCCTCCCAAGTCACTCCAAGTATGTTATGGAAACTTAAATGACATCTGGTGCCATATATAGTCTCATGTGGTAATTCACAACATATGATTTGGACCCCACTAAAATATGACCAACAGGTCACACTGTAGAACTTGAAACTTGCTTAATGTACCTCTTCTCTCTGGGTCTTCACTTATATCAATTCATATAATATTCAAATCCAGGCAATCAACTTTGTGATTATTTCCAATAAATAATGACAATTTTTCTATTGTTTGATGGTGTAATTGCAACTGCCTACATTCCCAGCAAGATACATAAGCCATAGGTATAGTACTTAACAGTGCCAGAGTATATGCCTACCATGGTCTCACTAACACCTATCCAGTTTTCTGACTTGTTTTTTCCTATATAAATTATGTTAATTTTCTATTTTCCAATAATATTTTTATGTGTGAATAATACCATCACACTGAATTAACAGACAAAATTCTCAAAGTATTTCAGAACAGACCAATCAATTGCATGTGTTCAAGATTTTCCCAGTATCATAGTTATGTCTCATCTGACATCTCATGTTTACATATCTAAAATTCACATTTGCATCCTAGAAGACAGGAATGTCTGTTTCATATCTGGGCAGAGAAGACTTGGACAACAGCTATCCTAAAATGCACCCTCCCCCATTTCCTTCTGTATCCCCTCTTGATCCTTGCCAGGAATCTGTAGTATTAGCTGCCAGAAGAACTGATAAGGGTACCTCTTTGTGAGAAAATGAACTATGGAAACTAAAGAGTCAAGGTAAGATTACTGATCAACTTTTAGCTCTGATCAGTAAAGAAAGATCCCCCTGTTGAACAATATGCAAATATTGTGGTAGATGGTGTAGTTTAGGAAGGAACAATTATGAAGGACTTTTTAAATTTTTCCATCATTTTCTTATTTGAATTAGAAACAAGATTGTTTTACATGTCACTCCCAGTTCCCTCTTCCTCCCCTCATCCCCTACCACCACCACCCCAACTAAAACCCTACCTATCACATATACTTTCTGCTCCCCAGGGAGGGTGAGGCCTTACACAGTGTGTCATCAGAGTCTGTCATATCTTTGCGATCAGGCCTAGGTCCACCCCTGTGTGTCTTGGCTCAGGGAGTACCCCTCTATGTGGACGGGGCTTCCAAAGTCTACACCTATGCTAAGGATAAGAACTGAACTACTACAGGAGGTCCTGTAGATTTCTAAGGTCTCCTCATTGAAACCCACGTTCCTGGGGTCTGGATTAGTCCCATGCTGGTATCTCAGCTATCAGTCTGGGCACCAAGAGCTCCCAATTGTTCAGGTCAGCTGTTTCTGTGGATTTCACCAGCCTGCTCTGGACCACTTTGCTCATCCCTCATTCTTCTCTGCAACTGGAATCCAGTTTAGTTCAGTGACTAGCTGTGAGTGACTGCTTCTACTTCCAAAATCTCTGGATGATGGCTAAAGGATGGCATATAAAACAGTAATCAATCTCATTTTCAGGGGAGGGCATTTAAAGTATCCTGTCCTTTGTGGCTTATATTGTTATTTGGTGTCATCTTTGTAGATCTCCAGACCTTTCCCTAATGCCTGATTTTGCTATAAACCTAAAATGTCTCCCTCTATTATAGTATCTCCTTTCTTGTTTTCTTCTATTCTTCCTCCATCTCAGCCTTTCTGCTCCCTCATGTCCTCCTCAGCCCTGCTCTTCTCCCCTTGTCATTCTCCTAGCTCCCTCCCCGATCCTCCCTTGCTCCCAATTTGCTCAGGATAACTTGTCCCTTTCCCCTTCTCCAGGGGAACATGTATGTCTCTCTGAGGTTCCTCCTTGTTTACTAGCTTCTCTGGCAGTGTGGATTATAGGCTGGTATTCCTTTACTCTATGTCTAAAAACACATATGAGTGAGTGCATACCACATTTGTCTTTTTGTGATTGGCTTACCTCAGTCAGAATGGTCTCTTCTATTTCCATCCATTTTCCTGCAAATTTCAAGATTCCTTTTTTTTTTTTTGGTTTTTTGAGACAGGCTTTCTCTGTGGCTTTGGAGGCTGTCCTGGAACTAGCTCTTGTAGACAAGACTGGTCTCGAACTCACAGAGATCTGCAAGCCTCTGCCTCCCAAGTGCTGGTATTAAAGGCGTGCGCCCGCAACACCCGGCCAATTCCATTGTTTTTATCAGCTGAGTAGTGCTCCATTGTATAAATGTACCACATTTGCTCTATCCATTCCTCAGTTGAGGGGCATCTAGGTTGCTTCCAGTTTCTGGCTATTACAAATAGTGCTGCTATGAACAATGCTGAACAGATGTCCTGGTTGTTTGAATGAGCTTCTTTTGTGTATATGCCTAAGAGTGGGATTGATGGATCTTGTGTTAGACTGATTTCCATTTTCCTGAGGGGTCACCATAGTGAATTTCAAAGTGTTTGTACAAGTTGGCACTCCCAAATGCAGTGGAGGACTATTCCCCTTTCTCAAATTCTCTCCAGCATGAACTCTCATTGGTGTTTTTGATTTTGTCCATTCTAACATGAGAAAGATGGTATCTCACCATTGTTTTTATTTGCATTTCCCTGATGGCTAAGGATGTTGAACTCTTTCTTATATGCCTTTCAGCCATTTTAGATTCCTCTATTGAGAATTGTCTACTTAGTTCTGTACCCCACTTTTTAATTGGTGTTTTGGAGAATCGCTTCTTGAATTCTTTTGTATTTTGGAGGCCAGCCCTCTGTCAGAAGTGGGATTGGTGAATATCTTTTCCCAGTCTGTGGGCTGCCATTTTGTCTTACTGACTGTGTCCTTAGCCTTAAAGAAGCGTCTCAGTTTCAAGAGATCCCATTTATTAATTGTTGATCTTAGTGTCTGTGCCACTGGTGTAATGTTCAGGAAGTGGTCTCCTGTTACAATTAATTCAAGGGTATTTCCCACTTTGTCTTCTAATAGGTTCAGTGTGGCTGGATTTATGGTGAGAACTTTGATCCATTTGGACTTAAGTTTTGTGCATGGTGATAGGCATGGTTATATCTGCAGTCTTCTACATGTCTGCATCCAGTTTTGCCAGGAAAATTTGTTAGTCATGCTTTCTTTATTCCATCATACAAATTTAATTTCATTGTCAAAATCAAGTTTTTGTAGGTGTGTGTGTGTGTGTGTGTGTGTGTGTGTGTGTGTGTGTGTGTGTTAATATCAGGGTTTTCAACTCTATTCCATTGGACTATCTGTCTATTTTTGTGCCAATACCAAGCTGTTTTCAGGACTATAGCTCTGTAATAGAGCTTGAATTCAGGGATGGTGATGCCTCCAGAAGTTCCTTTATTGTACAAGGGTTTTTTGGCTATCCTGGATCTTTTGTTTCTCCATATAATGTTGAAAATTACTCTTTCAATGTCTGTGAACAATTTTGTTCTGATTTTCATGGGGATTGCATTGAATCTGTAGATTGCTTTTGGCATGATTGCCATTTTTGCTATGTTTATTCTGCTTATCCAAGAACATGGGAGACCTTCCATTTTCTAGCATCTTCTAGAACTTTTATGTTTGAAATGTTATATATGGACATCACACCTTTACCAGTCTGTCTCTTACCACTGACCTAATTCTGAGAGTCATCCGAAGCACTGCAACAGAATACCAGCTGCAACTTTGCATACCCTCTGGGAATACCTGCTATGGATCCTACAGACCACCCCACACTGCCCTTCCCTTCTGTATTCATCTGTGTGTCCCACCAACAAATTGGACAGATTCCCCCTGATCAACCACAAGCAAGCCTGCCAGAAGACCAGGTTGACTGGTCTCTCTATTATCCCAGTCCAAACTCTCAAGGTCAATCCTACCTCCCCTCCCTAGGTCCACAGCCACTTTGGATTTCTCATACTATCTTCCTCCATCTCCCTTTCCAACATACCCCTAAAGCAGAAAATACCCCCATGCTTCCTCTGCATCTTGAACGCACAAGGCTCAAAGGCTACTCAGACAGGCAACACTTAGAAAATACATGCAGAAAATGCATTAAACTACAAAACCAGGAAATAAAGCTTCTACCTTACCAAAAAAACCTCAAAAGTCAGTTCATGGACCTATAATCACCCCAAAACCAGATGTCTATATGCCAGCAACAAAACATAAACAATAAAAGTCAGGTACTATGTGACCACCAGAGACCAGCTATCCTAACACAGCAGGCTGTAAATGTTCTCATAGAGATGACACACAAGAAAGGCACCTTAAAGCTAACTGTATGAAGATGAAAAGGTATTTGAAGAGAAAGTGAATAAATTCCTCAGGGAAAATATATAAGAACAATTCAAGGAAAACAACACATCCCTTAAGAAAAACCAAGGAAAAGAAAAAAATTGAAGAAAACTAATAAAATTATTCAGTTCCCAAAATGGAAATAGAAGCAGTAAGGAAAACACAAGCTGTGTAAATCCTGGAAACTAAATACTTAGGAATGAAAGCAGCAACTACAGAGATAAACTTCACAAAGAGAATAAAAGCTAAAGAATAGAGAAGCTCGGGAATGGAGATATAATAGAAGAAATAGATACATGGATAAAATAAAATGTTAAAACTAAAAAGTTCCTGACACAACACAACCAGGAAATCGGGGGCACTATGAAAAGAGCAAACTCATGCATAATAGGAATGGAGGGAGGGGAAGAATTCAGCTCAAAGGCCCAGCAAATATTTTGAACAAAGCCATAGAAGAAAAGTTCCTAATCCAAATGTAGACATGTGTAAAAATGTACAAGAAACATACAGAACACCACAGGGATAGGAAAAGAAAAGAAAGTCCCCCCAACACATAATAATCAAAACACTATAAAGAACAAAGAAATAATATTAAGGTATAAAGGAAAACAACTAAGTAACATATTAAGGTAGATCTACTAGAATTATACCCGACTTCTCTCTGGAAACTCTAAAAGCCAAAAGGGCCTAGACAGATATCTTGGAGACTGAAAGAGACCAGAGATGCCAGCCCAGATTGCCACACCCTGCAAACTTTCCATCATCATGAAAAAGACAAGATAAGATAGTCCATGTTAAAGTCATATTTAAACAATATCTCACTAATACTCCAGCCCTACAGATGACACTAGAAGGAAATATCCAAACCAAGGAAGTTAACTAAACCAATGAAATAATCTCACATCAGCAAAAACAAAGGAATGGGAACACCACACACACACACACACACACACACACACACACACACACACACACACACGCCGTCCACAGCATCATCATAATAATCCCATAAATGACAATAAAGTAAAAGGAATTACCAGTCATTGTTCATTGATATCTCTCAATAACAATGAATTCATCCGTAATACAAAAGACAGGTTAATGGAATGGATGCAGTGACATTGACACATGCAAACATAGGGGTTATCATAGCAACCAAAGACTCCATTTTGGGTGGATTATGAACATACACTCAGTGCACCTAGCAACCTAGACTCTTTCCAAAAAATATAATTGGCAATATATCTACACTGAAAAATGCACTGAACAACCTACTAGCAACTGGAAGAACTAAAAGCCTTATCTGTTCTGAACAATACAATAGATCCCTCATTCCTGTAGAGACCTCCAAACATGGACAGATTCTATGAAGTCTTACCCTGGTTATGTCTGGTTATGTGGTTTTTGCAGCCTAAATTAGTTTTGATCATAAGGGTATGTCTGTGCTGGAATCAATTAATGGTCATTTTGCCTCTGTAATTTGGTCCTTGAGATACATAAATTATTAATACACCTGTACTGGAAGAGAATCCTTGTCCTTGTAATCAACAACATGACAGAGTTTGTGTTTAGTAACTAAAGGAAAGTGACACTGTTGCTCTAAAAGTTTTCAATAGTGTTGCCCCATTTCAAGTATTATTGTTCTTCTAAATTAGCTTGAATGTACAGTAGAACATTGAAGGACAGACTTGTCGGATGTCTTGGAAACAAATCAGATCATGAGGATATAAATGTATTAAGATTTTAATATTTCAAGTCACATTATTCGCTTCACTAAATGTAGAAATGTCATCTCTGTATAGAGACCACACAAATTTTAGTCTTTAGGTAGGGTCTAAAATCCTAATATACATGAGAAAGAAACACAGTATCAAATAAAAACATAAGAAGGAAGAAGAACCTATGATGCAAAACTAGAAGACAAAAGGGAGCTGGATATATTCATTTACATTTACTAACATTGAGTTTTAAAAACTGAAAAAAAGAAATTAAGGTTATTACATAATACTAAATAGTGAATTTCAATGAAGCATTCTTCTCAACTGGCTGTGATGCTAAATAATTTTCTACAAGTGAGACATGATAGATCACAATGAACTTTGATTCAGTGTTATTTCATTTGTTCCTGATTGGCCTAAGGGCAAGTCCATTGGATATTTTCTTGAGTGATGATTGATGTGGGAGGGCCTGGCCAATGAGAAGTGGTGCAATATCTGGGCAGATGGCCCTGCAATCCACAAGGGAATAAAACTGAGGAAGCTATTAACAGTGAGCTCTAAGAAGCAGCATTCCACCATAGACTCTGCATAAGTTCCTTGCTCCAGTTTCTGGCTTGATTTATTGCCCTAAATTCCCTCAATGATGGACTGTAAGCATGACAGGTATACCAAATAAATCTTTCCTCTCCAAAATGATTTGCCCAGTATTTTATTACATGAACACAAATCAACTAGAACAAGACATCTTAAACCTTTGCTTAAATATATTTCTAAGTCTAATTCCTCTAACCTTCCCTTCACCCCCTTTTATGAATCCTGTAGTTTTTATTTTTTAATTTCTTTTTTTCAGTTTATCACTGTTGTCACATTGCAATGCTCTGAATATTTTTACATGTTTATTATGAATTCTAAAATGACTCCTAATTCACTGAAACACATACCAAATGGTCAGATGAGAGGATGCTGGATTTCTTTTCTCTTGAAAGTGCTACATGTCAACATTTATTGTCTCGAGGTGAGAGAATTAAACATTTTCCTTGGCCTGATATGTCAAATAAGCTCTTAGACCAAAGATGAAGTTTCTGTTTTTGTTCCTTAATGTACCATCAGTGCATTGTGGAAACCCTCTCAGTTTTTTTAATGTGTTTTATAGACTTTGGTTCCCGCAGTGAGGAATATTTAATAAGTTACTGAAACAAATAATATGTAAGAAATCAAAGCATAGTGGTAGAAATGTAGACTGTCTCTCCTTATTAAGTAATAAACACTTCATGATTCAAATAAGCAACAACAACCACCATGTCTTGGTATTCATTTTCCAGAATAAAAGGGATAGAATGAAACATAGGTCTACTATATGCAAATATACCCCAAGATGGTAAAAAATGTGACCAAAAATACCACTTTAGATATTTCAGTGAAAATTGGTGCTATTAATTTAGACTCTCTGAGGCAGAACATTATGATGATGTAACCAGATGGTAGACACTATTAAAGACATGGCATACAAGAAGCAGGAAGCAAAGGACTCAATCAGATAAGATACATCTCCCAAGAAAAATCAGCCAACGCAGAAAAATGATGCTCAACCTAAGCCCAGTCTTGTACATTTCAACAGCTCTCCATGATGCTTTCATGTAATAAAATAATTAAAGGATGACTAATAATTATGTCAGATTTCTCATGATCTGATAATCACTGGAAAAGACCTTGGAGTAATTTTGTAAATGTATTGACTGATAATATTTACCTTTCTCTTGCTATCTGTAGAGTCGCTCAATAGAGATCTTCCCTAAAATTTCAAGTGAAATAGGACTTCCACCATCTATTAGCCCATTTGGTAAACCATATAAGACAAGGACTGAGCCTCTTCTCGGGTATGTGACATGAAGATTTAGGCATCAGCAGTGCATCCTTGAACTTCTCAGACCTTTCCAAGGATCACATGGTTAGGCAGTTTATTTCCTCTATTGTGATATATGCACACTGAATGCTGGCAGAGGACCACAGAGCGAAGGATTAATATGCAGATAACTGAATACATTTAAACAAAACTATTTCTTGATATATAAGCAGTCTTAGAACATAAACCGAGAATAAGCAGCATAGCCTACAGCTTCTGCTTCCTATGTGGTTTATGTCATGGTTTGTATCACTCTGGGAGGAATACTGTAATGCTGTAGACAAAAGCAAATTCCAGCATCTTCAGGTTCCATGCTGTTGAGGCTTAGAGTGAAACTTCTCCCAGAATATTGGCCACTGAAACTTGATGGGACACCAGAATGTAAACTATTTCCATAATATATCAAGAGTGTAGGAGATTGTTCTGATTTCTGCTGGTACCAACTAATGTCATTGCTAAAGCTCTGACTTTGCCACTCAATTGATTGTCACTTTGTCTCCTAGAGATGCTGACAGGAGGGATGGAGATTGTGGCACTTGAGTGTCACATCTGGCAACTGAGAGTAGAAAAACAAACAAACAAAAAGATCACACAATTAACAATGTTCAGTAGGAATTTCCTGATTAGTAAAGAAGTAAAGGATATGATATGGTTGGCTGAATAAATTTTCTGTCCTGTACAATTTACTTGAAAGCCGCAGTAGTAAAATTACCAGTGTCTAAACAGGAAACTTCATGGCCATGCTGTGTTCTGACTGGGACTGACACCTGCAGGGACTGTGAGCAGTCACCTATGTAATCTGTCAGTTAAGGAGTATTTATTCTGGTCTCATGCAAATCAGTAAAGTCTGTCAGGCCTATGGACAACTGCAGCATGTGCTCAGCTCAGTAGCACAGGAAGTCCCAGTCTACAGAAACCCTCTATCACTCCTGAGAGACACACACTTCCTGTTGAAAAAGCATTCCCCACTAGGGACTTGTCTTATTTAGTTTAGTCTTCCTTTCTTAATCCCTGGATGAGAATTATGCTTTTATTTCTAATGTAAGAAAGACAAATAGAGATTCATTTCTTTTGAAGTTGCAAGAAATATCAGTTGAGGCCAAAGTGTTTTCATTTTTCTTCATGGGGATTTTGAGTAATAAATCATCAGGATGAACAATGGACAGAGATACAACTTTGACTGAAAATTAGATGCATAGAATAGAACAAAGGGAAGCCAATATGTATGTATATGCTTATCCTTGATTTTAAGATGAGGAAATGTAAAAAAAAAATCCTATGATAACATAGTTTAATGAGCTATAGGGATGGGACTAGATACTGAGTGTAATAACTAAATTGTCACCCTCAGGTTAAGGTTGTCCTCTATGTCTCCAGGCCATTTTCACTCAGCCAATTTAAGCAACTTACTTGTTCTCTGCCGTTTTCGGGTCTCTGGCATCTCTCTTTCTCTAAGAACACTAAATACTTCCCAGAGCAGTGTCTCCTACACTGGGGGATGACCATTCATGACCTTTCTTACTCAAGCTCTCCAATGTCAAAAGCAGAGAGAGGTTCTGCAGACTGAGTCAATCCTTGAAATCATTCTCATCTACAACCCCAGAATTCCACATCAATTATCTCTTTTAGGTTTACACAGGAAGTTAGTTTTATATCAACCTGACACTAGCTAGTCCTCTGAGAGGAGGAAACTTCAACTTGAAATATGTCTTCATAAGATAATGCTATATAAAATGCTATATACAATTTTTCCTTCTAATTGATGCAGTAGAGTTCAGCTTATTGTAGGTAAGGCCAAACCTGAACTTGTGGTCCTGGGTTCCATAAGAAAATAGGCTGAGGCTGGGCGTTGGTGACACACACCTTGAATCCCAGCACTCGAGAGGCAGAGGCAGGTGGATCTCTGTGAGTATGAGGCCAGCCTGTTCTCCAAAATGAGTGCCAGGATAGGCTCCAAAGCTAGCCAGAGAAACCCAGTCTTAAAAAACCAAAAAAGAAAAAAGAAATAAAGCAGGGTGAGTATGCATAAGGCCTAAAGCCATCCAATTAGGTTTTTATTTAACTTCTCATGATTGCTCTACTTTGGCTTAAACCTTTTAACAAGAAATATATATATATTTATATGATTCATTTATATTCAATGAGTTTAGGATTCCCCCATGCATCTGAAAGACAATGCAAATTTTTTGCAATAGGATATAGAGCTGATGTTTACTTTAGCATCAAGTCAGAAGAAGCATGGAGGAAGATCAACAGAGTTCAGGGCTCCCAGGGTAAGCAGCAGAGAAGATTCCATAGTAAAAAGAATTTTAAGAAACTCACACTGTTTTATTTGTCCAGGGGTGTTGTATGTCTGTGGCATTTAACACGATATAGTTTGTATAGTGACAGTTCTGTGTTCTTGGGAGAAATCTACATCAACTCTAGTTTTTCCAACCAGATTCATTGTGATATGATAATGCTGTGTGCTGCCTACAGCATAAGAGTATAAACATGAAAAGCACATGGGCATACAGTGTCTTCATGCTGCAGTCTCTGTTCTGGTCATCTGGAACAGAGTCTGTACATGAATGTGACATCAGCCATCAATAAGAAAAATACACCCTCATGTGGAACACCTTTGTTCCTACCATTCACAGTATCAAGTCTTGAAATTCAAAACCAGTGGTGGCTATGAAACTCCCAATTATGAAGAATCCATGTGGCCCTGCGATGGAGTGGTGTCATTTGCTTTGCAGGGTGCTATTTGTTTTCCCAGAATTCTGAGAGTCATGACCACAATTTCACAAAAGCAGATGCAGTTTATGCTGAGGAATTATAAATGATCACCCTTAGGTATTGAGCTGGGATTGAGGGCAGTAGGTAGGCATTGTCTGTAAACTATCAGAAACAGTGGAAATCCACAGCAGAGTTGAATGCTCCACAATAAAGAGAATTTACCCTAACATCATTTGGAGGCTCTAGAACCAAGATCAGAAAATATGCACAGTCTTCTAAAGCTGACTTGGGGGACCAGCCTCCAGTCAGCACCTGGAAAATTAAGAAAATTCCATGAGTAAAAAATACTAAATTAAAAAAAAACAAATAACAAAAAAGAAAATCCAACAATTCAGCAATAGCTTACAAAATTCTTACCTTTTTAAAGAAAAGATTTTGTCTATCTTAGGGGGGAAAATAAACACAGATGCTTCTTTATGGTACATTTCTCTTTACTTCATCTTGAAAAAAATCCTGTCTGAAAAGTTTCCCTTGCTCTCTCTTCTCTCTCTGTACTCCACTGCTGCCCTTTTCATCACTACTCCTTTACTCTCTGCCTCACCACTCTGCTCTGCAGCCTCTTCTCACACAGACTAACTCAGGACCATCATATGTTACATTTTTAGGAACCAGTCCATTCTCACAACCCAAGACAAGTCACGTAGTTTCTTTTAGGCTTGGGATGTGACATTTCAAAATAATTAGACAAAAGATTCAAATGCATTCAATGAAAAAGAATAGATCTAAGGGGAAAGCGTTCCATGCAAATATGTTTAAAGAGTTGTTTTGTGGCAAAGAATACATAAAGTTGTGATTTTTTGCTTTTTAAGATTTTTGGGGGGTGGAATAAACATGTGCCAAGAGGATCAAATGAAAATTAGACTAAATATGACAGTGCATATGAATCTTCCAATGACAATAAGATTAATCCAAAACTGCAAATCTTCAAGGAAGTGAATAGAAAGATTATTAATAACAGATAAATCAATATACTTGTGATTGGTAGTATCTATAAACTTTCCATATCATATATCTAAATAAAAATATCACCTTGTTTCCAAATTAATAACAATAACATTTCAAGTTTCCATAGAAGTAATTTTCTTGAATTTGAATTCAACTCATAGTATTCATAACACTAACTTCACATAGTTAACAGTTGTAGAGAGAAAAATAAACAAATAATATTTTTTTAGAAATAAAAGAATCCACATTTCCAAAACAAGAAAATCAAAAGTGGTACATGAATTAAGCAAGCATCACCAACAATAATCCCTTAATGATACTGAGAAATACAAAGAGAGAAAGAGAGGGAGTTGGGTGGTGGCTGAAACAAGACAAATGTCTGCAGATAATCTGATTTATGTGGTCCCAAATTATTTGTGAAGGGCTGGGTGAAATTAAATGTTACAGAAATGAGGAGTGAAAATGCACTTAGTCCTTCTAAGAAGGGAGGTACTGCAGAAAAAAGCTTACAACAGGAGAGGCCAGATCATCTTAAATTGATCCAGACCTCAGCAAACAGGAAACCCATTAACTTTCAGCTTTGGTTCCAGATAACATTACTACAACTGTTAGAAATGTGTGGGACAAAAGTTCTTGTATAAACCTTGAATAGGGCCCTATGGCCATCTTGATCATGCTTTGGGCTCTCTTCATAAAATGGGGCATCAGGTGGCTGTTACTATGTCCTCACTAAACCCTTTCCTAAGTTTCTGAAGCATTGACAGCTAAGATTACTGGGGTCATCTCCCTTATTGTACTTTAGCTGTTCTTAACACAGTGAGAAACTGAGTCAATAGCATGCCCTAAACAAGTGTGTCACTCACAGACACACCATCATCCAAACTGGAGGACTCTTTCACACTCAGGTTAAGAGGACTTGGTTTAGATGTCCCTCCATTTTAGTGGGATATTTGAACATTTTGTGAACACTGAATTTGTGTTAGTTAAAGAAAACGTTGTGTCACAAGATGGAGCTAGCAACTAGTTGAAAGTATGTAATTATAGAGAGTCAGAGGGACTCCAGAAAATGGATAGAAAATGCTCAGGAAGTAGTATTGAAGGACTTGTGAATTTGGATATCTTTGGGGGTTTAGTATCATGGAAAAATATCTCTTGCTTTTTGCTGGGTAAGGAAGAAGTTGGCTAGTTCCTTCTCTGTCTTTTTAGCTAGCATGTTTTCACACCACCATATGACTCCCAGGTATTTATTGGTAAAATAGAAAAATAGAGATTTACTTAAGAACTAAATTTGGGTGCAAAGACAGAAGCTATTCTTTCTGGATGCAAAGGTCCCTCAAAACCTTAATCTGAGCAGTGGGTCAGTAGTCAACTACTGTCAGTAGTTGAAATATCAGTAGATTCAGGTGCAGCCACTGTGATGACAACTTTACAGAAAATCTTTGACCTGAATTGTCATTTCTCCTTTTCTACATTCATAAGATCACTCTAAAAATAGTAAATGAGCAATTAACAATCACTCATTTTAAGTAATATTTTAATTATTCAAAAGGATTTTCAGAGACTGTTTCTCTGTTTCTCATTGTGTATTCGTGTGTGTGTGTGTGTGTGTGTGTGTGTGTGTGTGTGTGTGTGTATGAAGAGAACATTTCTCAGAACGTTTAGAGCTGTCTTGATCTTATGGATTTAACAAACTATTCTCTTATCTTCCTTGCTGTTACAGCTGGATAGGTCTATTGATTGCTTTATCCCACTGAGAGCTTTTCAATGAATTTAAACAGAAATATATTTTTACTTGCTGCAATATTGGAGATGGATCTAGCAAGAAACACCACCAGTTCTGGAATCATAAGAATATTCCACCCCCTGCAACATCAGAGCAGAGACCACAAAACACATCTGTCAATCTTTTATAAATTTTAAAATCTCTTATGATTTTAAATATTATTTTATGGTTTAGAGAACAAGTACCATGATAAAAGTTGTAGGAAATATTCCTTTGATGAGGGGTGATGTGGGTATAAGAATAAATACTAAAATACAGCTAGGGACTATGCTGGTTTAGTTAAGTGCAAGTATTTATGGTCCCCAAGATCAATGACTTCATTAGATCCAGTTCTGTGGCTAGGTCTTTACTACCAGACACGATTGCCTTCTTGAAGATTGGCCTGTACCCAATTTAAAAGCTTCTGGTTACCTCCAAGGTATGTGTACTGCTACTGCAGTGCTCCAGTAGTCTTGGTCACTGTTTTAGTTCATAGTCATCACACCTGAGTAGGGCTATTGGTGGCTTCCCTTTCTTGATAGCTTGTATAGCACATTCCGGAACCAGGAAAGCTAATATCTTATTTGAGGCTTGCTGTAATTATATTTTAATAACAAAAAAGTGTTTAAGCTGAAAAGATATATAATTTATGCAATCTGTATCATAAAATGAATTTATGATGATGTACAGAAATAAGGAATACTGCATTTCAATTACTATAAAATCATAATATAAAAAGGAATTGATAAATGGCATAAAGTGTTAGCATATTTTGAATAAGTAACATCAGTATGCTTATGAGGTCCTCATACCATTGGGGGGGAGTCACTACCATAAAAAAGGAGAATGACAGTGAAAAGAAATGTTGTAATGAGAAGAAAGGACCTTTGAACACAGTTTGCGGCATCTTTTAGATGAGAAGGCTGAAATGGATTATCTTATTAGGTCACTAGATGAAGCACATACATCCTGTGTCTGATTTTAGCTCAGAAAGAGTCCTATACACTAGTACTAAGAGATCCCCACTTTATGATATGAGGTTGTTATCATTTATCACAGAAGACTTATAAAACAAATACATGCAGTGTCCTTTTCCTCTTTTAGAGGAAGGTTGTCTTATGATTTTGTAAATATTTCCACATTATCATCATTTAATGCCCATTGTTACAAGAGCCAGAAACCATCTTGTGCTGTTGAGAGTAAGCTTCATGGACTGGAAAGATGTTTCAGTGGTTAAGAACACTGATTTTGTTTTCTTCCAGATGACACATTAGATAACCAGCACACAAATGAAATTACCTCACAACTGTACTAAACTCTGGTACATAGAGTTCTAACACTCTACTGGCCTCTGCAGACACAAATCAGTCATGTGGTACATTGACATACATGCAGAAAAAATTTTCTACACATAAAATAATGAGATAAATTGAAAAATAAGGTAGTCTTTAGTACTGTGTTAGAGATTGGAAAATGGGTTTACATTCACACATATCTCAGTTAGAAAACATATTTATATAAGCACGTTTAGTTGAGTAACCAGAATTTCATCTCCATGCAACTTGGATTACTCAAGTAGAATATATCTGGAATAGCCAGAAACTGCTATTCAAACCCACATTATGAAGAAATAGCATAAATACATACATGATATGGATATGAAACAATCCACAGTTTAAACTAATCCATAGAATGAAGTATTCAATAATATGAACCAATCCATTGTATGAGCATCTTTTTTTAACCAGCTATAAACACTTCTCTCATATTCCATTGAGCCAGTGCCACAAGGCACAAGACAGAATAAAAAGTCTAAACCTCAATTGGACCAAGAGGCTCCTGTGATTAGTGTTTATCTTTGTATATGACCTGCTCCCTCAATCTTAGCATCCCTCCAAGGGCCTGTAATACATAAACTATCTGTGTCACTCACAATCCATTAAATGATCCCCTCTTGGAGGGAAACCTTCAATTTGAGATGGATACAAAGGGAAAGAAGAAACAAGAAGATTGAAGAGAAAAAATTAGTAATACTTTAGGTACATCAAATAATTTCTTGTAAACTAGTGTTATACACAAAATGCTTGAACAAATATAAAATTAAAACAGCAAAAATTATTCATTTGCATCTGTGTCTGTGTATTTAAATTTGGCTAGTATGAGTCATCTTACATCTCAGCAATGTGGCTATGCTTATAAATACATTTTGTCATTGTATTTACACAAGGTATGGAGGACTTGGACAAACATAAAGTCAGTTTTCCTATCTTCATGCTCAGCTGGTCTGAAGAACATGCATCCTCCCTGTTGCTGATTATTTGTTTGTTTGTTTGTTTGTTTGTTTGTTTTTCTAGACAGGGTTTCTCTGTGTAGCTTTTGGAGCCTATCCTGGCACTCCCTCTGGAGACCAGACTGGCCTCGAACTCACAGAGATCTGCCTGCCTCTGCCTCCCTAGTGCTGGGATTAAAGGCATGCACCACCAACGCCCAGCAGTGCATTAATTGCTGATTCTTATGTAATGAAAGAATGTAGGTACTGGGAGGTCTTCCCAAAGATAAAGACAAGGCAGTTTTTCTCTATCACTCTCAAGTTTAACCTACTCTCTGGAGGTTTCAGTCTTATCATCCTATATATATTTGGGAACCCTGATCTACTGTTCACCAGAATTGACACACATGAGACAGTTGAGCCATATAAGGCAATAATTTGGTGGAGTTTGTATCACAGAGATAGAAATAGACATAGCAAGCACATAAAAATAAACTTCCATGCGATTCTAATTCTACTCATCTGAAATTAGTCATTGACTCGCTGTCAGTGAATTGATCTGTGATGCCAAGAAACAAGTTGGAAAGTCTATTGCTGAAGACCTGGGGAGACTGGTCTGGACTCAACATCTACCAATCTAAATTGTGTTTCCATTACTTGGTATGAGGTCTTGGCTTGATCTGCAGAGATGAAAATACCTTCTCCATGTCCAACTGGCTGAGTTAGCCGTTTTGTTTATGATATTAGCACTGAATCTTAAGACAGTAATGAGAGAAAAATATTATTTAATATATTGACATACAAAATGTTTAAAATTATATCTTCTTATTACTTATTTCCTACAAGACATGTTAACAGCCTTGGTTCATACCATCACACACTAGAATATGCTTACCAAAGGTCAAGACCATGTTTAATTATTCTTTCTATAAAGTAAGAATGTATATCAGTCATAGTTAAATATTTTTATACAAATTCAAAGTATGTATCATTCTGACATGTTAACAGCCTTGGTTCATACCATCACACACTAGAATATGCTTAGAAGACCATGTTTAATTATTCTTTCTATAAAGTAAGAATTTATAGGATCAGTCATATTTAAATATTTTTATACATGTTTTATTCAAAGTATGTTCATTTAATAATTGTTTTAAGTTAGAAAAAAACTTATTTTGCATACCAATCCTAGTTCCCTCTCTCACACATCATTCTGTGCCCCCTAACAACCCCCTATCCCATTCCCTTTCTGATTCCCAGGAAGAGTAGCACATTCTATGGGGAAATCATCAAAGGCTATTAAATCATTTGTGGCAGTACCTAACACTCCCACCCTGTGTATAGGATGAGAGATTATCCCTCTGTGAGAAGTGGGCTCCCAAAGTCAATTCATATACTAATGATAAATATTGATCCTCTATCAGAGGCCATAGACTACACAGGCCTCCTAACTGACATCCACATTCAGGGAGCTTGGTTTCCCAACTGTCCTGTGCTGGTTTCTCAAGGTCAGTCTGGGGTCCATGAGCTCCTTAATGAATATTCTTGCTGAATGTATTTGATTGCAAAAATATTCAATAAAAGAAAAAATATAGAGACCTAAAATCATAAAGCATACTGCAGAAATAATCTATTCTCTACTATTCATCCACAGCAGATCTACAACCAGAATATGCATCCTTGCTCATTCTGGCATCTCTCTCAGTCAAATATCTAACCTCATAGACCCATATGGTAACACAATAGCTGGCAAATCACACATTGACAGATCATGGATGAGCAGTGGTGGAATCTAAGAGCCCATTTTATGCTAGTCATATGTCTCATTTGGGGTTTCTATTAATACAAAAACTGACCAAAAAGTAAGTTTAGGGAGTAAAGAGTTTATTTGGCTCATACTTCAACTTTGCTGTTCATCATCAAAGGATGTTAGGATAGGAATTCAAACAGGGCAGGATTCTGAAGTCAGTAGCTGACAGAGTAGACATTGAAGGGTGTTGATTAATATTCCTGGATTTCTGTGTAAAAGGAGTTCTTAATTGGTCTAGATAATAAAAGGCTGGAGTAAGAAACAGAGGGAAATGCTGAGAGATCAGAGAGAAGGAACAAGTGACAGAACACCTTAACTTCTGAGCATATCTGAAGAGAAGAGTGAGATTTTCTTTTTGTCCCTGATTATATTCTGATTCTGACCAGCTATATCATTTCCTGCCTGTCTGTACAGACCTTAGACCTCTATGATTAGAAAGGCCAGGTTTCTGCCCAGCTGTGTCAATTCTTCAGATTATATGACAACTCCTCTCTGTCTACAATTCCCAGAATCCTCCTGGTCTCCTAGTTGTACCCATCATCCTGCCTGGCCATTCAGTGTTTTATTCATCAACCAATAAGAAAAACATATATTCAGAAGAACATTCCACCTCATTTTTCATACTGCTTTTTTCCTCCTTTTTTATTAGAACGAAAATTATTTTACATGTCAATCCCAGGTTCCTTTCCCTTCCCTCCTCCCCTGAAATCCAACTAATGCCCTACCCATCCCATACCCATCTGCTCCCCATGTATGGTGGGGACTTCCAGAGAGTGTCTTCAATTCTGTCATGTTCTTTGGGATAGGGCCTAGGCCCTTGTGTCTAGGCTCAGGGAGATTCCCTCCATGTTGGATGGGCTCCTAAAGTACATTACCATGGTAATGATAAGTACTGATCCACTACAAGAGGCCCCATAGATTTCCAAGGTCTCTTCACTGACACCTACATTCAGGGGGTATGGGTCAGTCGCATGCTGGTTTCCCAACTATCCAGTCTAGGACCAAGAGTTTTCCTTGTTCAGGTCAGATGTTTCTGTGGGTTTTACCAGCCTGGTATGGAACTCTTTTCTCATCAGTCATCTTTCTCTGTATCAGGATTTCAGTTCAGATCAATGATTACCTGTGAGTGTCTGCTTCAACTTCCACGAGCTACTGGATGAATGCTATACGATGGCATGTAAAGTAGTCATCAATCTCATTATCAGGAGAGGAAATTTAAGTTACCTTCTCCTCAGTTGCTTAGATTGTTAGTTGGTGTCATCCTTGTAGCTCTCCAGACATTTCCCTAGTGCCTGCTTTCTCTTTAAACTTATGTCTACCTCTATTATATTATCTCTTATCTTGCACTCTTGTGTTCTTCCCCCAACTCAAACTCCCTGTCCCATCATGTCTTCCTCACCCCATTATCCTAGTTCCCTCTCCCATCCTCACATGCTCCCAATTTTCTCAGGAGATCTTGTTCCTTTACCTCTCTCCAGGGGACCATGTATGTCTCTCTTAGGGTCCTCCTTGTTTATAAGCCTCTCTGGCAGCCTAGGCTGTAGGCTGCCAATCCTTTACTCTATGGCTAAATTCCACATATGAGTGATTATATTCCATGTTTGTATTTTTGTGACTGCATTACCGTGATCAAAATGGTTTAATATAGTACCATCCATTTGCCCGAGAATTTCAAGATTCCATTGATTTTTTTCCTGCTGAGAAGTACTCCATTGTGTAAATGTACCACATTTTCTCTATAGATTCTTCAGTTGAGGAGCATCTAGGTTGTTTCCAGGTTCTGGCTATTACAAATAATGCTGCAAAGAACACTGTTGAACAGATGTACTTGAATGAATATGCTTTTTTTGGGTATATGCCAAGAATGGAACTGTTGGATCTCTTGGTTGACTGATTCCCATTTTCCTAAGAAATCGCCATACAGATTTCAAAAGTGGTTGTATGAGTTGGCATTCCCACCAGCACTGGAGAAGTGTTTCCCTTTCTCCACCTCCTCTCCATCATAAACTGTCATTGTGTTTTTGATTTTAGCCATTCTGATAGGTATGAGGTGGTATCTCAGAGTTGTTTTTCATTTGCATTTCCAAGAAGCCTAAAGATTTTGAACACTTTCTAATGTGTCTTTCAGCCATTTTAGATTCATCTATTGAGAATTGTCTATTTAGTTCGGTACCCAATTTTTAATTGGATTATTTGGTGTTTTGGAGACTAGATTCTTGAGTTCTTTTTAAATTTTGTAGATCAGCCATTTGTCTGATTTGGGGTTGGTGAATATGTTTTCCCAATCCATGGGCTGTTGTTTTGCCTTGTTGACTGTGTCTTTTGTCTTAAAGAAACTTCTCAGTTTCAGGAGGTACCTTTTATTAATTGTTGTTCTCAGTGTCTGTGCTACTGGTGTTATATTCAGGAAGTGGTCTCCTGTACAAATTCTTTCAAGGGTATTTCCTATTTTCTCTTGTAATAAGTTCAGTGTGGCTGCGTTTATGTTGAAGTCTTTGATCCACTTTGACTTGAGTTGTGTGCATGGCAACAGACATAGATCAATCAATAGTCTTCTACATGCCAGCATCCAGTTATGTCATCACCATTTGTTGAAGATGCTTTTTTCATTCCATTGTATAGCATTAGCTTCTTTGTCAAAAATCAGGTGTTCATAGGTGTTCTGATTAAAATCAGGGTTTTAAACTCAATTCCATTGTCTATTTTTGTGCCAATACCAAGCTGTTTTCAGGACTATAGATCTAAAATAGAGCTTGAAATCAGGTACGGTGAAGCATCTGGAACTTCTGTTATTGTACAGGGTTGTTTTGGCTATCTGGGTCTTTTGTTTTTCCATATAATGTTGAGAATTTTTTCCAAGGTCTGTAAAGAATTGTGCTGGAATTTTCATGGGGATTGCATTGAATCTGTAGATTGCTTTTGGCAAGATTGCCATTTTTACCATGTTGATGCTACCTATCCAATAACATGGGAGATCCTTCCAATTTCTGGTATCTTCTTTAATTTATTTCTTTAAAGATTCAAAATTCTTATGATGTGGGTCTTTCATTTATTTGGTGAGTGCTACCCCAAGGTATTTTATGTTGTTTGTAGCAATTATAAAGATTGAGGTTTCCCTGAATTCTTTCTCAGCACATTTATCATCCACATATAGTAGGGCTACTGATAATTTTTTTGAGTTAATCTTGTATCCTACCACTTTGCTGAAGGAGTTGATCAGCTGTAGGTGTTCCTTGGTAAGGTTTTTTGGCTCACTCATGTAGAGTGGAAACTTGACTTCCTCATTTCCACTTTGTATCCCTTTATCTCCTTTTGTTGTCTTATTGCACTAGCTAGAACACCGAGGACAATATTGAAGAGGTATGGAGAGAGTGGACAGCCTTGTCTTGTTCCTGATTTTAGAGGAATAGATTTGAGTTTATCTCCATTCATTTGATGTTGGCTGTTGGCTTACTGTATATCATTTTTATTATGTCCAGGTATGTTCCTGTTATTCCTGATCTCTCCAGGAACATTATCATGAAGTGATACTGGATTTTGTCAAAGGCCTTTTCAGCATCTAGTGAGATGATCATGTGTTTTTTCTTCCTCAGTTGGTTTACATGGTGGAATACATTGATAGATTTTTGAATATTGAACCAACCCTGCTTCCCGGGAATGAAGCCTACTTGAAAATGATCGATGATTTTTCTGATATGTTCTTGGATTAGGTTTGCCAGTATTTTATTGAGTATTTTTGCATCAATGTTCTTGCATAGTTTTGTGTTCATAGGTTTTGGGGTACTAAGAAAATCTACCCTTGTAAAAAGTTTGGCAATAAACTTCTCCTTCTATTGTGTGGAACACTTTGAGGAATATCAGTATTAGCTCCTCTCTGAATTTCGGATAGAATTCTGCACTGAAGCCATCTGGTTGGGAGACGTTTGATGACTGCTTCTATTTCATTCAGGTTTATAGGTCTGTTTAAGTCGCTTATCTGTTCTTGATTTAATCTTGGTCTTGCTAGGTGATCTCTATCCAAAAAATTGTCCATTTCCTCTAGGTTTCCAAATTTTGTGGAGTGCAGGTTTTCAAAGTATGACCTGAAGATTCCCTGGATTTCCTCAGTGTCCATTGTTATATCCCCCTTTCATTTCTGATTTTTGTTAATTTGCATGTTCTCTATCTGCCTTTTGGCTAGTTTTGATAAAGGTTTGGCTATCTTGTTGACTTTCTCAAAGAACCAACAATTTGTTATATTGATTCTTTGGATTGTTTTCTTTGTTTTGACTTTATTGATTATTTCCTGATGTCTACTCCTCTGGGGTGAATTTATTTCCATTTGTTCTAGAGCTTTCAGCTGTGATTGTCATCTCTGGTGTGACTAATTCCTAGTTTCTTCATGTAAGCACATAGAGCTATGCAATTTCCTTTTAGTACTGCTTTCAAAGTATCCCATAAGTTTAGGTATGTTGTGTCTTCATTTTCATTGAATTCTAGGAATTCTTTAATTTATTTTTTATTTCTTTCTGGACGCAGGAATGTTGCAATTGCACATTATTCAATTTCTGTGAATTGGTATGTTTTATGCAATTTGTACTGTTTTTCAATTCTAACTTTAAAGCATGGTGGTTTGATAAGACACAGGGGATTATTCCATTTTATTTTTTTACCTGTTGAGGTTTGCTATGTTTCCGAGTATGTGGTCATTTTTAGAGATGGTTCCACGTGATGCTAAAAAGAATGTAAATTCTTTTGTATTTGGATGGAAAGTTCTGTACATGTCTGCTAATTATAATTGGGTCATAACCTGTTAATTCCTTTGTCTCTTTGTTTAGTTTCTGTCTGGTGGTCCTGTCAGGTGTTGAGAATGGGGTGTTGAAGTCGCTCACTATAACTTTGTGAGTCTTATTTGTGATTTGAGTTTTAATAATCTTTCTTTTACAAATGTTGCTGCCTTTGTATTTGGGACATAAATGTTTAGAACTGAGACTTCTTCCTGGTGGATTTTTCCTGTGATGAATATGAAGTTCTAGCTAGAGCAATAAGACAATAAGAAAATAGAACATTGAAGGAGATACTTGTCTGCAGACTTAGAAATAAATCATATCATGAGGATAAAAATGCATTAATATTTTAATATTTCAAGTGCAATTTTAGCTTCACTAATTGTAGAAATATGATCTCGAAGTTCCGGGTAAGCACCCCTGCTCAGAGGCATCTGACGCCGTGGGTTTGCTCATGGATCTGAAATCAGCAGCAAGACCCGACACACATGGACACTGCCGAGGCCTGATTGGCAGTTCCACCACCTGGCCAGGGGCTGTCTCCAGTTCTGGTTCAGTGGGATCCAACATGCCCAGACACTGCCAAGGACCCGGTGGCAGTCCTGCATCCATCCACCGGCCTGAGTGGGCCAGGGGCTGTTTCTGGTTCTGCATCAGCAGCTCTTCTTGGAGGTCTCTGATGCCAAGGTTTTCTTGCTGGATCTGAGATCAGCAGTGGGATCCAACACACCCAGACACTGCCTAGGCCCAGGTAAGAATGGGACCTCCAACCTCGACAAGTGGACAGACATCAGAGTATTGGAAATGTTCACATCTACCAGAAGGGAACCTTGGTAGAGACTCCTGCTACACCCACCAGAAGAAAAGATGAGAATAGGTCAATATAAAAGCACATTCAACAACAGAAAAACCAGTATGAGACCACCGGAGACTAGGAACCATACACTAGCAAGAAATGAACATCACAATGCAGATGAAGCAGAAGAGAATAACCTTACAAACATCTTTAGAAAAATGATAGAGGACCTCAAAGAGGACATGAAAACAATCCCTTAAAGAAATGGAAGAAAATAGAAATTAAAAAATACAAGATATCAACAAATCTCTCAAGGAAACAGTTCAAGACCTAAAACCTGAATTAGAGACAATAAAGAAAGCACAATCTGAGGGAAGGCAAGAAATAGAACAGCTGGGTAAACGATCAGGAACTAAAGACCTAAGCATAGCCAACAGAATACAAGAGATGGAAGAGAGAATCTCAGGAGTTGAAGACACACTAGCAGAAATAGAAGCATCAACCAAAGAAAATGTTAATTACAACAAATCCCTAACACAAAATATCCAGGATATATGGAATACCGTGAAAATAACAAACCTAAGAATAATAGGTATAGAAGAATGTGAAGAAATCCAACAATAAGGCATAGAAAACTTATTCAACACAATCATAGAAGAAAACTTTCCCAAACTAAAGAAAGACATGGCAATGAAAATAAATGAAGCTTACAGAAAACCAAATAGACTGAACCACAAAAGGTCTCCACGCCACAAAATAATCAAAACAGCAGACATAGAGAACAAAGAGAAAATATTAATAGCAGCAAAGGAAAAAGTTAAAGTAAAGTATAAAGGCAATGTTATCATAATTACACCTGACTTTTCCATGGAAACTCTGAAAGCCAGAAGGTCCTGGAGATATATTCTACCTACAATAAGATACTATGGATGCCAGCCTAGACTACTATAAGCAGCAAAGCTTTCAATCAATATATATATGGAGAAAACTAGATATTCCATGACAAAACCAGATTCAAAGAATACATATCCCCCAATCCAGCCCTACGGAAATTTCTAGAAGGAATTCTGCAACCCAAGGAAGTCAACTATAACCAGAAAATTATAGGCAACAGATAATCCCACTTTACCAACAGCCAAAAGGAAAAAGGGATAGAATCCCACACATAATCTAGCCACCATCACCAAATCAAAAACAAACAAAAATGAACAATGGTCATTAATATTCATCAACATTAATGGTCTTAACTTGCCTATCAAAAGAAACAGATTAGCAGAATGGATAAGAAGACAGAATCCATCCTTCTGCAGCCTAAAAGAAACACATCTCAAATACAAAGACAGATGGTACCTAAGAATTAAAGGTTGGGGAATGATTTTCCAATCAAATGGACCCAAGAAACAAGCATGGATAGCAATCCTAATATCCTCAAATTGGACTTTAAACTAAAATCAATCAAAAAGGATGAAGGAAATCACTTCTTACTCATCACAGGAGAAATCCTTCAAGACAAAGTCACAATTCTGAACAATTATGCCCAAATAAAAAGGCATCCATGTTCATAAAAGAAAAATTATTAAAATTCAAATCACACATAAAACAACACACACTTATAGTGGGAGCCTTCAACAGCCCACTCTCACTACTGGAAAGGAATATCAGAAAAAAACTTAACAAAGAAACAAAGGAACTAATTGAAGTTATGGCCCAATTGGACTTAACAGATATCTATAGAACATTCCATCCAAACACAACATTATTTACCTTCTCAGCACCACAAGGAACATTCACTAAAATCGACTACATACATACTTGACAATATAACAAACCTCAACAGGTACAGAATTTAAAATAACCCACTGTATCTTATGAGACCGCCATGCTTTAAAGTTACAATTCAATAATAACACAAATTACAGAAAACCTACAACCTAATGGAAAATAAGTAACACCCAATTGCACATTTCCTGGGTTGAGGAAGAAATAAAAGAGAAATTAAAGATTTCCTAGAATTCAATGAGAAGGTGGATACAACATACCCACACCTATGTTACACTATGAAAACAGTACTAAGAGAAAAGATCATAGCGCTAAGTGCACACGTGAAGAAACAGGAGGATAATCACACTAGAGAATTAACAGCACGAATGAAGCTTTAGAAAACAAAGAAGCCAATTCACCCCAGAGGAGGAGATGCCAGGAAATAATCAAATTGGAGCCTGAAGTCAAGAAAATGGAAACTAGGAGAACCATACAAAGAATGAATATAATGAAGAATTGGTTTTCAAGAAAATCAACAAGATAGAAAAACCTTTATCCAAGCTTACTAAACAGTAGAGAGTGAACATGAAAATTAATAAAAACAGGAATGAAAAGAGGGACATAAAACAGACACAGAGGAAATCTAGAGAATCATCAGGTCATACTTCAAAAATCTATACTCCTCAAAATTCAACAATCTAAAGGAAATGGACAATTTTCTGGAAAGATTTCACTTACCAAAATCAAATCAATAACAAATAAGCAATATAAATAGACCTATAACCCCTAATGAAATTGAAGCAGTCCTCAGAAATCTCCCAACCAAAAAATGCTCAGGGACATATGGTTTCGTGCAGATTTCTACCAGAAATTCAAGGTAGAGCTAATACCAATTCTCCTCAAAGTATTCCACACAATAGAAGCAGAAGGGTCATTGCCAAACTCTTTTTATGAGGCTTCAATTACCTTGATAACCAAGCCACACAAAGACACAACTAAGGAAGAGAACTACAGAACAATAGCCCTCATGAACATTGATGTAAAAATTCTCAATAAAATCCTGGCATATCAAATCCAAGAACATATCAGAGAAATCATCCACCATGATCAAGTAGGCTTCATGCCAGGGATGCAAGGATGGTTCAACATATGAATATCCATCAATGTAATCCACCATATAAATAGCCTTAGGGAAAAAAACCCATATGATCATATTACTAGATGCCAAAGCCTTTGACAAAACCCAACACAAATTCATGATAAAGGTTTTGGAGAAATCAAGGATAACAGGAACATACCTCAACATAATAAAAGTAATATACAGCAAGCCAATAGCCATCATCAAATTAAATGGAGAGAAACTCAATGCAACTTCTCTAAAATCAGGAACAAGGAAAGGCTGTTCACTCTCTCCATACCTCTTTAAAATTGTCCTTGAAGTTCTAGCTAGAGCAACAAGAAAACAAAAGAATATCAAGGGAATACAAATCAAAAAGGAAGAAGTCAAACTCTCACTATTTGCAGATGATATGATAGTCTACATAAGTGACCTGAAAAACTCTATCAGGGAACTCCTACAGCTGATAAACACCTTCAGCAAAGAGGCAGGATACAAGATTAACTCAAAAAAATATGTAGACCTACTATATACCTATGACACATTGGTAGAGAATGAAATCAGAGAAACATCACCCTTAACAATTGCCACACACAAGATAAAATACCTTGGAGTAACAGTAATCAAATTTGAAAGACTTGTACTGTAAGAATTTTGAGTCTCCAAAGAAAGAAATGAAAGCAGATACCAGAAAATGGAAAGAACTCCCATGGTTGGATAAGTAGGATCAATATAGTAAAAATTGCAATCTTGCCAAAAATCAATCTACAGATTCAAAGCAATCTCCATCAAAATCCCAACACAATTCTTCACAGACCTTGAAAGAAAAATTCTCAAATTTATATGGAGAAACAAAAGACCCAGGATAGACAAACAACCTTGTACAATAAAGGAGCTTCTGGAGGCAGCAGCATCCATGAGTACAAGCTCTATTAGAGAGCTATAGTACTGAAAACAGCTTGGTATTGTCACAAAAATAGTAAACAGTTAGACCAATGGAATAGAGTTGAAAACCCTGATATTAGCCCACACACCAAGAACACCTGATTTTTGACAATCAATCCAAATTTATACACTGGAACAAAAGTGAACATATTAACAAATGGTGCTGTCATAACTGATGTGGACATGTAGAAGACTACAGAAAGACCCAAGCCTATCACCATGCACAAAACTTAAGTCAAAATGAATCAAAGACCTCAACAAAAACCCAGCCACACTAACCTTATTAGAAGACAAAGTGGGAAATAACCTTTAATTAATTGGTACAGGAGAATGCTTCCTGAACATTACCCCAGTAACACAGACATTGAGATCAACAATTGATAAATGGGACCACCTGAAACTGAGAAGCTTCTGTAAGATATAGGACACAGTCAGCAAGACAAAACTGCAGCCCACAGACTGGAAAAAGATATTCACCAACCCCACATCTGACAGAAGACTGATGTCAAAAATATACAAAGAACTCAAGAAGGTAGTCTTCAAAACACCAAACAATCCAATTAAAAAGTGGAATACAGAACTAAACAGACAATTCTCAATAGAGGAATCTAAAATGGCTGAAAAACACATAAGAATGTGTTCAATATCCTTAGCAATCAGGGCAATGCTAATCAAAACAACTCTGAGATATCATCTTACGAGTGTCAGAATGGCCAAAATCAAAAACACCAATGACATTTTATGCTGCAGAGGATGTGTTGAAAGGGGAACACTTCTCTACTACTTGTGGGAGTGACAACTTGTATAGCCACTTTGGAAATCAGTATTGCGACTCCTCAAGACAATGGGAATCAGTCTACCAAAAGATCCAACAATTCCACTCTTAGGCATATACCCAAAAGAAGCCCATTCATTCTACATGGACCCCTGTTCAACGATGTTCATAGCAGTACTACTTGTAATAACCAGGGTTTTAGTTGGGGGGATCAGGGGAGGATGGGAGGAAGAAGGGACCTTGGATTGTCATGTAAAACAATCTTGTTTCTAATTGAAAAAAATCTGAAAAAAAAAGAATTATGATCTCTGTTTAGAGACCAAACATAAATTTCAGTTTTTATGCAGGGCCTAAAGTATGTGAGAAAGACACAAAGTATCAAAGAAAAGCATAAGAAGGATGAAGAACATATGTTGCAAAAATAGAGGACAAAAGGGAGCTGGATATATTCATTTACATTTGCTAACATTGAATTTTAAAACAGAGTAAGAGAAAAGTAAGGTTATTATATAATATTAAGGAGTGAATTTCAATGAATCATGTTTCTCAACTGGCAGTGACGCTAAATAATTTTCTACAAGTGAGACACTATAGTTCACAATGAACTTTGATTCAGTGTTATTTCATTTGTTCCTGATTGGTGAGTATCCTTCACATACCATCATCCTGTTGTAGAAACAATGACAATGTTGTAGCAGTTGACTTGCCTGGAAATGGATCCCACTTGACAAAGGACTAGTGGTCCAGAGCTCTCAGCTCCAAATGCTTATCCTTTATTCTTCAACTTCTCACACATATGCAGTGTGTTGTGGTACTCATCCAACAAATTACACTATTGTTTCATCTTAGCCATCACATGCAATGATTTTTTTTAGTGTCTGTGTAACTGTGAAGGGATTACGTATAGCTTGAAGACAAAAAAATAAAAAAATAAATAAAAAAATAAATAAAACCTAAAGTATACTCAGGCCCTACCTTGCTGATGTTGGCTGTAAAATAAGTTCTGATCTTCTTTTATTGAATGTATTGGGGACCCATTTAAGCTCACTTGGAAACCTCATAAATGAGAACATATGGAACTTTGCCTGAAGGTGGTGGCAGTGGCAGCAGGACTTATCCCAAGCATATTATGGCTTTTTTGTGCCCATTCCCTATGGTGGGATACCTTGATCAGCCTTAATACAGCATGGAGGCTTGGTCATGTCTCAACTTGGTCTGCCAGACTTTATTGACTCCCTAAGGAGGACCTTGCCCCCCTTAGGAATGGATAGGGGTGGGAAAGGGGTGAGGTGGAAGAGGAGGGACAAGAAGAGGGAGGGGAACTGGGGTTGGTATTTAAAATGAAAAATAAATTTTCATTTCATAAAAAAGAAAATGAAGCAAATATTGATACACTGAGATAGAAAATGGAACGGAGTAAGGCACATGTGATCCTTTTACTGTTATGGGTAAGGACTACAGGGAGTGTAAACAGTAAATAGAGACCAATATGGCTCCCCTAGTAAATGAGCTGATTTCATTAGTAGAACCTCTAATACCAAAGAGAAATTTTGTCATTATATTTAAAAAGTTTCTTTGTATATATGTTTATTTAAATTAGAATCATTCTTATTTTACACATCAATCCCAGTTCCCTGTTCCTCCCATGCTCATATATCCCCACTGTTTCTCTGTGTAGCTTTGTGGTGCTTGCTGGCCTCAAACTCATAGAGATCTGCCAGCCTCTGTCTGCCAGAGAGATGGGATTAACGGCCTGTGCCAATATAGGCAAATCTATATTCAACTTCTTGCAGTGGGTTTAAATGTCATGTGAGTGTGGTTCTATATTATTATTATTATTATTATTATTATTATTATTATTATTATCATTATTATTATTTTACGTTTCTAGCAGACTGGAGGGCATTGAGCCATTAGGACTTTTCTTTTAATTCACAAAGTTTTCCTAGTTTTTATTGCCCTCAAGATACTAAAGCAAGTACAAAATAACCTTGTAATTAGGATACTGTATCCATCATAGAAAAGGATAAACCATTGTTGTATGAAGCCATACACACATGGATAAAATCACATGCTATGACAGAATTAAGTGACAAGGTCAAATCAATGAAATAGGACAAATAAAACACAGTGCTCTAAATACCCATAGCCATAAACACTAAGTCTCAACTATTATTATCATGGCATCCATTGCTTCTACTTAGCAGTGTGTGCCAGTACATGCCCACTGCCTTTCCTAGCTTTAAGAACCATTGCCTCTAAGGAATACTAGGTGCAGAGTGACCCTTAAATAATCTCAATTATTGTAGAAGTCACAGCCTATGGAGAAATTAACTCATAGTCAGTCTAGATAGAACAGTGGTAACCATTCTTCACAAGTCTTTGATAAACCCCCTTGGCTGGCAGGCTAAGGACAGGCTAGAGAACCTCCCAAGTACCACCCCCCAAAGTATTTTCATGGTGGCTTTCCAGAAATGGTTTTAATGGGTGTCCCAGAAGACATCCTTTTTTTTTTTTTAATTCCCCTCGGAGCACCAGAGGTGATGAAGATGAATTGTGTTCTTGGCATTGTTTGTAAGCTTTCACTAGGTCAAAACAACGTGTTCTGAACATTTGACTTTTTGTTTGTGTGAGTTTTAAAGTTTTAAAATTACTTTGGTGCCCTGTGATATAATGGAGCAAACATCTGTTTCCCCCAAACAGAGGGGGGAAGAGGAGACAGAGATGTAGACTGGTGTCCCCAGTCTGAATAAGTGTCCAGTTCTCCTCAAGTCTAGAGTTCTTTCACAGAAATTAGTTATTGCTTCCACACACCTGCTACAGTAAATGTTCTGCAAAGGCTGTGACCTTGGTCACAGTTTACCTGCAATGGCTCTGCTCTGGAAAACAACCAGCACAAGAGCTCTTATCAGAGGAAGATTCTTCAGGCCGCAAGGTCTCTGAAAATTGTTTAGTGAAGTTTAGACTAAATGCATACTATTTGGCTCATGTTAAATGACTATTGGTAGTATGTTTCTTAAGTTTCATGTATAAATATGATTTGCACATGGGCTATAGCATTTTAGGGAGAGTTGCTTCATACAGGTTTCCAAAGCCTAGCACTCAAGGGATGTGCTGCTTTGGCTCCTGCCCCTGCCACCACCACTGATGCTGTTGCTGGGAATATGGTTGTTGTTGGCTTAGTCACTCATGTTATTCTCAACCACTTTTGCTCTGTCTCCTCCTGACACCTCACATTCGGGGAGTAGGCCCTGCTGTTGTGCTACAGCACCAGGTCCATGCTGGCAGCCGAACCCTCAGCAGCCAGCTGGCTCGCAAAGTGCCCCAGCGCTCAAATGCGCCCCTAGCCTCAGCCTGATAGGTCTGGGCACGAAGCGCTGCCACCAAGTTCGCCACCAGCAGGTGCAGAGGTGCAGAGGATCAACCCATTAGGTTTCTGTGTGAAATGCTTGGGACACCAGTGAGCATCAACACTAATCCCTGGAATTTCAAGGCACAACACAGGATCATTGTTAGATAGTCTTCCCTTTCTCTGACAATTGTACTCTAGCTTTTGTAAGAAAACTAGAATTATTTCTGCTGTCAGTTTCTTTCAGTAGTACTTCTCTGACCTGTAATTAGCACTTGGAAAATAAATGATGTGTTCTGAAATGATCACAAAAGTTTTGACTGTTCTGAGTCCAAGTTGGGGATACTACACAGACTACTCACAGGGAATGGGTGTGTCCTCTGTTAAAGCAGAAAAGGCATTGGTGAAGAAGGGACATATTTAGGATACAGAGAGGACTTTTAAGGCTTTTTAACAAAACAAATAACTCCATGAGCTTTGACAAAAAAAATACTTTGCCAGCCTATAAACAGTTTCAGTAAGCAATGCATGAGGAGCATCTGGGGAAACCAGCCTTTCACTTCTGTTTCCAAGGAGGTTTTTTATTACTTGTATCATTGCGGGAGGATACTCACCATACTGTAGACAGCAATAAGATATAGTATCTTTAGACACCAGGTTGCTTATGGTGAGAGAATAATCTGTCCCACTGTCACTGAACCTCGATGGGACTCCATCTGCCAATCTATTTGTATGATAGATCAGGCTCTTAAGAACGTTCCCTGATTTCTGTTGGAACCATGCTAACCAACTATTAATGTTTCGACTTGCCCTGCAAGTGATGGTGACTCTGTCTCCCAAAGATGCTGAGAGGGAGGATGGAGACTGGGATAACTAGTTATCACATCTGACACCGAAGAGTGGAGACATAATAACACAGTTACTCATGATAATAGATGATGTCCCCCAAATGCCAGTCAACAACAATCACCGTATAACAGGGAAAATGACATTTTATTCCCTTTTTACCTAGAAGCCAGAGCAACAGGAGCCCAAGGAGCTGAGCAGAGACCTTCATGTCCATGCTGAGTCCTGACTACACTGACAACTGCACAGGGTGTGACTAGTATATGAAAAAGTCCTCAGTACTCTTCAGTGAGTGCATGCAAAACATTCAGATCCACTCAGTGCTGAGCACAGCTCAAACATTTACTTAGCTCAGTCTGGACTTAAACACAAATCCAGTGTCCCCAGTTGCCCAAGATCAAAGCACATAGAGACATCTCTAAAGAAGACAATTTTTTCAAGGTTTAAAATTATATATGGCATATTTAATGTATATAAGATCTTTTTTGAATAGTAAATTTTAAAGATATACAAATATACTACCATGAGCGAAAACACAACAGAGAAGTTCTCCTTGAGAAATATTTGTGAGTTTGGAGTACTCATTTCTTTTTTTTTCAACTTTTTTTATTTGAATTAGCAACAGGATTGTTTTACATGACATTCCCATTCCCCTTCTCCCACCCGTCCTCCCCTACCCGCCCCACCCACTAAAAACTTATCTGTCACATATCTTCTCTGCTCCCCCTGGATGGTGAGGCCTTCCATAGGGTGTCATCAGAGTCTTATGTTTCCTTTGGGGTAGGGCCTAGGCCCACCCCAGTGTGTCTTGGCTCAGGGAGTATTCCTCTATATGAAATGAGCTCCCAAAGTCCACACTATGCTAGGGATAAGTACTGAACTACTGCAGCAAGTCCGTAGATTTCCGAGGTTTCCTCACTGAAACCCATGTTCCTTGGGTCTGGATCAATTCTACGCTGGTATTCCAGCTATCTGCATCTGGCTTTCAGTTCAGATCAGTGATTAGTTATGGATGTCTGCTTCTACTTCCACCAGCTGCTGGATGAAGGCATATAAGTCTGTCATCAATCTCATAATCAAGGGAGGGCATTTGAGGTAGCTTCTCCTCCGTTGCTGAGATAGTTAGCTGGTATCATCTTTTGTAGATCTCCAGACATTTCCCTAGTGCCTGATTTCTCTGTAAACCAAAAGTGTCTCCTCTATTATGATATCTCCATTCTTGTTACCATGTATTCTTCCCCTGACTCATATTTTCTGCTCCCTCATGTCCTCAACATCCCTCTTCCTCTCTCCTCATTCTCCTAGCTTCCTCCCCCCTCTTCCCATGCTCCCAATTTGCTCAGCAGATCATGAGCCTCTCCCTTCTCCAGGGGATCATGTATGTCTCTCTTAGGGACCTCCATGTTTATTAGCTTCATTGGCAGTGTGGATTGTAGGCTGGTAATCCTTACTCTATGTCTAAAATCTGCATATGAGTGAGTACATACAATGTTTGTCTTTTTGCGATTGGGTTACCTCGCTCAGAATGGTTTCTTCTAGATCCATCCATTTTCCTGCAAATTTCAAGATTTCTTTGTTTTTTTTTCTCTTAGTAGTACTCCATTGTGTAAATGTACCACATTTTCTCTATCCATTCTTCCGTTGAGGGGCATCTACACTGGAGTACTCATTTCTATAAATTTAAAGGAGAATTTATAAGGGTCAATTCTATGTGTTAACAAATGAGATTTTAAACCTTTACCTATGATTATTATGGTACAAACACAGGAATTGCATAGTAGTTGCACATAAAACACCTTGACTAAAATTAATGTGTATCACTAGCAATCCTGAATCCATATGAAGATGGGGAGATAATTTCAAATAACTGACTGGGTTGCATATTTTTCTCCAGTTAGGATCTCCCATATTTGTTCTTTTCTATCATTTGCCAGTATTTAAAAAAAATCTCCATCAGAAATAGTTAACTAAACATGGTAGACTTGAATATTATAACAGAAATCACCACTGTTCAACACATGGCTTGCTGTGTACTTCAAATAATTTCATCTTTAGCTCAAATATTAACTAGAGCCCATATACTAACTTAGTATCAACCTCACTCTTAATGTGTTTCAGTCTGCAAACAAACATGCAGAGATGTTGGGGTACCCTAGTAACACATCTATTTGAATACCACACACCTCACATCTCCATCTTTGCCTTAGTTATCCAGACTTATTTGTCATCACAATGAGTCTATATATTCTTCAGTAACCATGTCCTGGAGCTTAAGAATACCAGGGGTGTTTTAGAAAATTATCTGTGAAAGGAATGGCAGTGTTTCTTTCCTGACTCTGCTGATGTTCCCAGGGTCTGGTCTTCAGTGGTAGGTGTAAACAAACACCTAGTCATAAAGCAGCTTCTTCAGGATACAGGACATCCTGCCCATCAGGAGAACCACACAGCAGCCTTTGGTGGATGAACTATAATACTGGTTTCTCTGCCTCTTCACTCTCTTTCTGCTGATATCTGCTAGCTGCATCTTTGTCTCTTTTGATCTTTGAGTTTGGAACTGAGATCTGCCTTCTCACATGATAGCCAAGGATCTGGAGGAAGTCTCATTAAGGACAATTCAGTGAACGATAGGAGGAGGATGGCAGTTCCTCTTTACCAAAAACAACAAGCAAATCATTACAATGAAGGATATCTGAGTTCTCAAATCTTACCATACCTCCTTTAATGATAGGTGTTCTGAAGTTTTGCCCTTTAGTCACAGAAAACTAATGGAAAACACTGTCTGTGCCTTCTCTGCGAATGTGGCTTTCCTTAAAACTCCAACATGTCTAGAATGCTTATCAGTGTCATAATGGCTTTACCTTAATATGAGAGCACTAGAATTAACCTTGACTATAAACTCTTGTTTGTCAGCTGTGAATAACTGAAAAGAACTGAAAAATGAGTTTAAGGGAGGACATGTTTCCTTTTCTCTCACAGCATCCCAGGCACCTATAAATCATGACACCAGTATATTGTTTCTGGGCCTGTGATGGCATAGAGCATGGCGGCAGAGGGTATGTGAAGTAGAATGGCCACTTACTTCAAGACATGATTTCTTCAGTAAGGTTACCCAAAACAATTATGAAGAAAAGATGGGAAAATCTCTAATCATGAAATTGCTGTCACTTAATGAGGGTGATGATCCACGTGAATCTAGACAGTGCTACATATAAAGATCATGTCTCAAAAAGGAAAGAACAAGAAAGAAAAGACAGCAGAAAAGACACCACACTCAACAGACAATAGAAAGGTGTAAACACTCTCATTTCTAAAAGAACATTTAAGAAAATCACAAATCTTAAATGAATGAAGGCAAGATCATAACCACAAACAATAAACAGTAAATCATGGTTACTGTTGTTATAATGCAGCAAGTAGTGGGACCATGGCAGATTCCATGCCAGGTGAAGGACAAATACATCAGGAAGATATAGCTTAAATATGAAGTTTTATTGGGGAAAGGGAATGGAGAACAGGAGAGAAGAGAAGGAGATGGAGAGACAGACAGGGAGGGAAGGAGAAAGGAAGAGAGAGACAGAAGCCAGAAAATTCCTATTTGTCCCTTCATAGTGACATGAAAGGAAGCATGTGGGTAGAGATTTCCTCTTAAAGGGACATTTGCACCTGCATGCAGACCATGTAGTGATATAGCAGCCATAGGACCCTTTAGCCATCAGAGAAATGGAAATCAATACAACTCTGAGACACCATCCTACACATATAAGGTTGGCTAAAATCAAAAACACCATTGACAGTTTATGCTGGAGAGGATATAGAGAAAGGGTAAAACTCCTCCAATGCTGGTGGGAGTGCAAACTTGTACAGCAACTTTTTAAATTGCTATGCTGGTTCCTAAGGAAAAGGGGATTCAGTCTACCTCAATATCCACCAATTCCACTCTTAGGCATATACCCAAAAGATGCAGTTTCATAGAAGTAGGAAAACTGTTCAACAATATTCATAGCAACATTATTTGTAACAGCCAGAACCAGGAAGTAATCTTGATGCCCTTCAACTGAAAAATGGATAAAGAAAACGTGGTACATTTACACGATGGAAAATTCAGTGGGATCTTGAAATTGGCAGAAAAAATGGATGGAACTAGAAGAAACCATCCTGAGTGAGATAACCCAATTGCAAAAACACAAACATGGTATGTACTTTCTCTTATATGGATATTAGACATAGAGCAAAGGATTACCAGCCTACAATCACAACTCAAGAGATGCTAGGAATAAAGGAGGACCCTTAGGTATACATAAATGTTCCCCCAGATAAGGGGAAAGAGACTAGATCTCCTTGCAAACAGTTAGCACAGGGGAGTGGAGAAGGAGGTAGGAGAAAGAGAAGAGGAGAAGAGGAAAGGCAGGGTAGACAGGATGGACTAGGAAGACTGAGTCCTGGGAAGAATAGAGGAGAGCAAGAAAAGAGATACCTTAATAGGGGATCCATTATAGGTTGAAAGAGAAATCTGTCCCTAAGGAAAAGTCCAGAGATATGCAAGGATGACACCAACTAAGAATCTAAGCAATAGTGGGGACACAATCTTAAACTCCCTTTCCCAATAATGAGAGGGATGACTACCACATATGCCATCCTATGGCACTCACACAGTAGCTGATATAAGCAGAATCAGAGACCCATACCTAAGCACTGTCTGAATTCCTGGAATCCATTTGCAGACAGGGAGGAGTGATGACCAGGCTGGGGAAACTCACGGAAACTGCTGATCTGAACAAGGGGAGCTCATGTTACCCATACTGTGAAATCAGCATAGGATTGAAAATTATCTGAAAGGCCCCTGAATGTGGGTGTCAGTTAGGAGGCCTGGGCAGTAAATGGGGCCTCCGGTAGTGGAACAGCATTTATCCCTAGTGTACAAATGGACATTGGGAGTCCATTCCCCATACATGGATACTTTCTCAGCCTAGACAGATAGGAAAGAACCTATGCCCTGCCCTGAATGATGTAACAGACTTTAATACTCCCCAATGGAAGGCTTCACCTGTTCAATGAATCAGAAGCAGAATGGGATGGGGTCAGTGTTTGGCATGGGGAGATGGGATGGGGAGGGAATTGGGATTGATATAAGAAATAAGATTGTTTCTATTTTAAATTAAATTAACAAATATTTTTAAAAAGGAGTTGTTCATGAGTTGAAACACCAGTACAAAATTTAGGCTTCTAAAGCTAGATCAAAAGATCGATAATATAATTACTGATGATTATCTATTTACATAGTCTCTTTATAAATAATTTTTATGGTACATAGAGTTTAATCTATAAGAAATAATTAAATTGTCTAAGTTAGACACATAATGTATAACATATTTTCATACAAATATATTTTCTATTAACTGGGGAGACACTTGCATTGTGCAGATATTCTGCCATGTGCAATCCTTTCTATAAAGTTTCAACTAATGTAAATGATCCCAAGCTCTTCTGTTTTAAATAGTTTCAGAAGAGGAGATCACATTCCTGGTGACCTGGCAAAACTAAAACAGAGGTATAATCCTTCTAAGACCATATGGTTCTTGGAAAGTCTCATAATGTATGAATCTTGCTTTTTAGTTTCTGTAGTCCAATTCTGTAGTCCAAGAACACAATCCAAGTCTAAGTGTTCTTGTTAACTGAAATGTATCAACCCAGAACATAACTTCTGTGCTTAGAAGCTTAACCTGAGAAAGACTCAGCACTACAATGGCATCACAAACACCCAGGGTAGGCACTAGCAAGCTAATTAAGGCTTTCTATTGGCTTAAAACTATGCTATGTTCCAGCAATCTTCTCTGTTGAATAGCAGCCCTCACAGTAGGCAGCTCACAAACACCTGCAGTTCCAGCTGCAGGAGATCCAGTGCTGTCTGCTGGCATCTGTGGGTACTTGCACATGTGTTCCTAAACACACAGACATATGTGCACATCAATTAAAATATAATATATAGGAAATGAATTCATTTTAAAACATGGTCCATTTCCAAATTGGGTGTTCTTAAATTTTTCATTAAAAAAAACCAATTGGCAGTCTATTTTTAGCCTACCAATTCTACTCCGTTGGTCTATCTGTTTTATGCCAGCATAATACTGTTTTGTTATCTACAGCTTTGCAGTATGTTTAAAGATAATGTATGCCTGGTCTCATTGCTTGTTATTTATGCTCAAAATAACTTTGGACACTCAGAGTATTTTGTGATTGCATATGATATTAGATTCTCTTAACAATTCCCATGAATACTGTCTTTGATATTTTGATAGAGATTTCATTGAATTTGTAACTCCCAAAGGATAGTATGTATATTTTTGGACAGGATTGATTCCTCTAATCTGTGAACACAAGATGTCTTTCCTCTATCTTTATGCTTTAGGTTTATTAAGAGGGTCTTATACTTCTAAAGGTATAGGCACTTGTTGGTTGATTTGTCAACTTAATGCAAGATTGGTCTAAGGGAAGGTCCCTGGTATAGTTTTTTATTTAAATTAGAAACAAGCTTCTTTTATATGTCAATCTCAGTTCCCTCTCCCTCACCTCCCTCCCTGCACCCCACCAACCACCTAACCCAATCACTTTCTACTCTCCAGGAAGGGTTAGGCCTTCCATGAGGCATCTTCAAAGACTGTCATATAATTTGGACCATGGGCTAGACCCTCCCCAGTGTGTCTAGGTTGAGAGAGTATCCCTTTATGTGGAGAGGGCTCCCAAATTTCATTTGTGCACTGGGTGTAAATACTGATTCACTACCAGTGGCCCCATAGATTGTTCAAACCTCCAAACTGACTTCCCCCTCTAGGAGTTCTGGAAAAGTCCTATGCTGGATTCCCAGCTATCATTCTGGGGTCCATGTGTAACAGCTTGTTTAGGTCACCTGTTTCTGTGGGTTTCTCCAACTTGGTCTTGACCCCTTTGCTCATTACTCCTCCCTCTCTGCAACTGGATTCCAGAGTTCATCTCAGTGTTTTGCTGTGGGTGTGGGCATCTGCTTCCATTAGCTACTGGATGAATACTCTATGATGGCATATAAGGTAGTCATCCATCTCCTAATCAGAGAAGGGCATTTAAGGTAGCTTCTTGACTATTGCTTTGATTGTTATTTTGGGGTCAAACTTGTATATCTCTGGACATTTCCCTTGTGCCAGAACTCTCTTTATACCTATAATGCCTCTCTCTATGATAGTATTTCTTTTCTTACTCTCCTCTATTCTTCCCCTGACTAGATCTTCCTGTTCCCTCATATTCCCCTCCCCCCTCCACATCTCTTCTTATCTTTTTGAGTGATGATTGATGTGGGAGGACACAGCAAATGGGGTGTGATGCGATCGTCGAGCAGATGGCCCTGGAAAATACAAGGAAATAAAAGTGAGCATACTATTAGCAGTAAGCTATGAAGGGCAGCATTCCTCCAGAGACTCTAAATAAGTTCCTTGCTCCAGTTTCCTGCTTGATTAATTGCTCTAAATTAATTGCTCCATAATGAACTGTAAGATGTGGGGATGGTGAATATTTTTCCCAATCCGTGGGCTGTCATTTTATCTTGTTGACTGTGCCCTTTGCCTTACAGAAGTTTCTCAGTTTCAGTAGGTCCCATCTATTAATTGTTGATCTCAGTGTCTGTGCTACTGGTGTCATGTTCAGGAAGCAGTCTCCTATACCAATTCGTTCAAGGGTATTTCCTAATTTCTCTTCTAATAAGTTCAGTATGGCTGGATTTATGTTGAGGTTTTTGATCCATTTGGACTTCATTTTTTTGCATGGCAGTAGACATGGATCTATCTGCAGATTTCCTCATGACAGTATCCAATTATGCCAGCACCATTTGTTGAAGATGCTTTCTGTATTCCATTGTATTATTTTTAGCTACTTTGTCAAAATCAGGTGTTCATAGGTTTGCGGGTTAATATCTGAGTTTTCAAATTGATTACATTGGTTTACCTGTCTATTTTTGTGCCAATACTAAGCTGTTTTCAGGACTGTAGCTCTATAATACATCTTAAAATCAAGGATTTTAAGTTTTTTTTATTGTACTGGGATGTTTTGGCTATCCTGGGTCTTTTGTTAGTCCATATACAGTGAGAGTTGTTTTTTCAAGTTCTGGCAAGAATTGTGCTGGGATTTTGATGGGGATTGCATTGAATCAGTAAATTGCTTTTGGAAAAATTGCCATTTTTACTATGTTGTACCTCCCCATCAAAGAACATTTGAGATCATTCCATTTTTTTGTATCTTCTTTAATTTCATTCTTAAAAGACTCAAAATTCTTATGATGCAGGTCTTTCTCTTTTTTGGTTTGTGTTACCCCAAGGTATTTTATGAATTTTGTCACCATTTTAAAGGGTGGTATTTCTCTGATTTCTTTCGTAGCACATTTATCATCCATATCTAGTAGGGCTACTGATATTTTGACTTAATCATGTATCCTACCACTTTGCTGAAGGTTTTTATCAGCTGTAGGAGTTCCCTGGTAGAGTTTGTCAGTTCACTTATGTAGACTATCATGTCATCTGCAAATAGTGAAATATTGACATCCTCCTATCCAATTAATATTCCCTTGATCTCCTTTTGTTTTCTTATTGCACTTGGTAGACCTTCTGGGACTATACTGAAGATATATGGATTGTCTTGCTACTGATTTTGGAGGGATAGCTTTGAATTTCTCTCCAAATAGTTATGTTGACTGTTGGTTTACTGTATATTGTTTTTGTTATGTTCAGGTATGTTTCTTTTATCCCTGATTGATTCTCCAGGACCTTTGTCATGAAGGGATCTTCAATTTTGTCAAAGGCTTTTTTAGCATCTAGTGAGATGATCATATGATTTTTCTTCTTCAGTTGGTTTACATGGTGGGTTACATTGATATATTCTCGAATGTTGAACCAACACTACATGGTTGATCATGGTGGATGACTTTTCTGATATGTTCTTGAATTCAGTTTGCCAGTATTTTATTGAGTATTATTGCATCTATGTTGATGAGGGATATTGGCCTGTACTTCTCTTTCTTAGTTGTGTCTTTGTGTGGGTTGGGTACCAAGTTAATTGTAGCCTAGTAAAAAGATCCTGCAGAGATCAGGAATAACTGGAAAATACTCGAACATAATAAAAACTATAGACAATAAGACAACAGCCAACATCGAACTAAATTGAGAGAAGCTCAAAGCTATTCCTCTAAAATCAGGAACAAGACAGGGCTGTCCACTCTCTCCACATGTCTTCAATATTTTCTTTGAAGTTCTAGCTAGAGCAATAAGAAAATAAAAGTATAACAAGAATACAAATTGGAAAAGTAGTAGTCAAGCTTTCCCTGTTGGCAGATGATATGATAGTCTACATAAGTGAACCGACAAACTCTACCAGGGAACTCCTACAGCTGATAAACTCCTTCAGCAAAGCGGCAAGATACATGACTAACTCAAAAAAAATCAGTAGCCCTGTCATACATATAGATGATAAATGTGCTAAGAAAGAAATCAGAGAAACATCACACTTTACAATTGCCACAAATGACATAAAATACCTTGGGGTAATGCTAATCAAAAAACTGAAAGGCCTGTATCCAAAGAAATTTGATTCTTTAAAGAAAGAAATTAAAGAAGATACAAGAAAATGGAAGGATCTCCCATGTTCTTGGTTAGGTAGGATCAACATAGTAAAAATGGTAATCTTGCCAAAAGAAATCTACAGATTCAATGCAATCCTCATCAAAATCCAAGTACAATTCTTCAAAGACTTTGAAAAATATTCTCAACTTTATATGGAAAAACAAAAGATGCAGGATAGCCAAAACAACCCTGTAAAATAAAAGAACTTCTAGAGCCATCACCATCCCTGATTTCAAGTTCTATTATAGAGCTATAGTCATGAAAACAGCTTGGAATTGGGACAAAAAATTGACAGGTAGAACAATGGAATTGAGGTGAAAACCCTGATATTAACCAACACACCTATGAATGCCTGATTTTTTACAAAAAGTTAAAGCTATAAAATGGAATAAAGAAAGCACCTTCAACAAAACTTAAGTCCAAATGGATCAAAGACCTCAACATAAACACAGCCCCACTGAACTTATTAGAAGAGGAAGTAGGAAATGCCCTTGAAGAAATTGACATAGGAGACTGCTTTCTGAACATAACATCAGTAGGATAGACACTGAAATCAACAATTAATAAATGGGACCTCCAGAAACTGAGAAGCCTCTGTAAGGCAAAGTACACAATCAACAAGACAAAATAACAACCCACATATTGGGAAAAGATATTAACCAACCACACATTTGACAGAGGGCTGATATGAAACATTTACAAAGAACTCAGGAAGCTAGTCTCCAAAACACCAAACAATCCAATTAAAAAGTGGGGTACAGAACGAAATAGACACTTCTCAATAGAGTTATCTAAAATGGCTGAAAGACACATCTCCCAAGAAGAAACAGTCATTGCAGAAAAATGATGCTACACCCAAGCCCACTCCTGTACATTTCAATAGCTCTCCATGATGCTTTTCTGTAATAAAATAATTAAGGGAATACTATAATAATTATGTCAGATGTCCAATGATCTGATAATCATTGGAAATGCCTTTGGAGTAATTCTATAAATGGTAATGTTTCTCTTTTTCTTGTTTTGTGTACAGTTGCTCAAAAGAGGCCCTCACTAAATTTTGACCTCAAAGAGAATTTTCACCATCCCTTAGTCCATGTGGTAAACCATATAAGAAAAGGATTGAGACACTCCTACAGTATGTCACTTGAGGATTGAAACATTAGCAGTGTGTACTTGAACTTTTGAGACCTCTCAAATAAGCACATGGTTAGAGAGTTTATTTCTTCTGTTGTTATAGATGCACACTGAATGCTGGCAGAGGACCACAGAGAGAAGGATTAATATGCAGATAAATGGGCACATTCAAGCAAAACTATTTCTTGATATACAGAGCACATAAACACACAAAGAGCAAAAGCTTGGACAGCACAGCCTCCAACTTCTGATTCCCTAATTGGTTTATATCATGACTTGTATCACTGTGGGAGGAGTATTGTAATGCTATAGACAATGATAAGTTCCAGCATCTTCAGGTTCCACATGGCTGAGGCTTAGAGTGAAACTTCTCCTAGAATATTGGCCACTAAACCTTGATGGGACACCAGATTGCAAACTTTTTCCATTATAGTTCAATAGTGTAAGGGGTTATCCTCATTTCTGCTGATACCAATTTAGATAAATGCTGATGTCCTGACTTTAGAGGCAATTGATGGTCACTTTCCTCCCAAAGATGCTGACAGGAGGGATGGAGATTGTGTCACTTGAATGTCACATCTGTCACCTGAGAGTAGAAAAACAAGCAAACAAAAAAATCACACAAATTAACAATGTTTAGTAGGAATTTCCTGATTAGTAAAGTAGTATAGGATGCACTGTGCTGAATAAATTTTCTGTCCTATACAACTTACGTGACAGCCACAGAAGCAAATTTACCAGTGCCTGAGCAGGAACCTTCATGGCCATGCTGTGTCCTGACTAGGACTGACATGGCAAACACATGGGCATACAGGGCCTTCATGCTGCAATCTCTGTTCTGGTCTTCTGGAACAGTCTGTACATGAAGGTGGTCTGTCATTTGAAAGAAAAACATGCTCAGGTAGAACACCTGTCTTCAAACTATCAGGAATAACAAAAGTCCTGAAATTCACAATCAGTGGTGTTGCTGAAGCTCCCTGTTAAGAAGAATCCATGTGGCCCTGGGATGGAGGGATGCTAATTGTTCTGCCATAAAGGGAGGATTGACCTTTGTTTTTTGAGAATTCTGGGAGTCATAACCACAGCTCAACAAAAGCAGATGCTGTTCGTTCGTGCTGGGGATCACACTGAGCTGGGGTTGAGGGTGGGAGGTGCTATTGACTGTAAGCTGTCAGAAACAGTGAGATTCAAGGACAGAGTTGAAAGCTACACAACAAAGACAGTTTGCCCAAACATCTGTGGAGACTCTCACCACATTATTAGAAAATACCCACAGCCTTCTAAAGCTGACTTGAAGACCAGCCTCCAGTCAGCACCAGGGCAAATACAATAATCCACAGTTAAATAAAATATATATAAAAAGCAAACAAAATAAATGAAAATCCAAGAATGCAGCAATAGCTTACAAAAAATTCTTATCTTTCTAAATAAAAGACTTTGTCTATCCGGGGTGGGGGGAGAAGACATAGACACTTCCTGATGGTAAATTTCTCTTTACTTTGTCTTGAAAAAAATCCTGTCTGAAAAGTCTCCCTTGCTCTCTCCTCTCTCTCTGGCCTCCTCTGTTTCCCTTTTCATCACTACTCCTTCACTCTATGCCTCACCACTCCTCTCTGCTGACTTTTCTCACCCAGACAAACTCAGGACCATTAAAAGTTACATATTGAGAACCCAGCCCATTCTCAAAACCCAAGACAAGTCACTTAGATACTTTTAGGCTAGGGATGTGACAATGACCAGCCAGAGAGCATCAGTGGCCTTGCACATAGCTCTACATTGTTGAGGGTTCCCAGACAGTTAACAATTGGATGAAACTAGAGGTTGGGGTGTACATGCAGACTAAAGTTGCTGCAAAGTCTAACCTTGAATCAGGAGTAATCAGCACCTGGGAAAATGACCTTGTATAAATGTCTCTAGGGGCAACCAGATATTGTCCCCAAAGGCTACCAGCCTGCTTTCAATCTACACTGAAGAAAATCTAATTGTCTCTGTGAAAAGCTGTGACTGAAAATTCTATGTCAGTCTGATTAATGTACAACATCCAAGTATTATTTCCACTCCTCAAAATTATGCAGTCTAAGCCAAAATCATCTTTCTTGACACCCACACCTATATGTGTGACCAACAAGCATAAAACACACCACCAAAGGGCTGTAGAAAGAACCCTACATCCTTGCTTATTAGGGAGGTATAACATTCGTACTCAAGAAAGATTCAGAAAGAGAACAACCAATAACACCACAGCTTTGCCAAGTGGGGCTCCCCAACTGTGAGGACTTATTAAACACTACTTGTCACTGCTGTATATTCCATGGCCTCTGCAGCCTTCTCTTCTGACTGCTTTAAGGAAAGACAGCCTCTTTTGATATAATTAAGGATAGGATCTGGCATATAGATTTATGTAGAGAAATCTATTCACAACCTGCCTGTCTATTCAGATATTGTTATAAGGGACTGTACAATTTCTGGTGAGATGAAAATTCATGAACATGAAAATTGCGCTGATTACAAAGGGGTATCACTTTTTCATCAGCTCCTTCAGGTAATTGTCAATTCTTCTCTTGCTCAGCTCATCTAAGCTGTAGTAGTCATGCACAATTTCCTCAGCAGTAATGGCCACAAGACAGAACTCATGGGTGTTTTGCCTAACTGGCACCAGATTGCAGATAAAAACAACATCCCTGTGTAAGTGGCCAAAGAACACAACTATGACACCTGATCTAGCATTCTTCTCTGCCAGCTATTTCAGCACTGCTTTGACAAGGTTGAGTTATTCATCATCCTCATCAATACTCTACAGGAACTTCTGGCTGTGCTGGAAGACAATGGCTTACCAGCATTACTGCTGCTATGTGATGCTCAGCTGTTGGTCAAGCCAGTGGCCCTGGGCCTGTTTCATTGCAGGTCACTAGGAGGCATCTCAAAAGAACTGGGAATTAAGCACCAGTAATAGGATACCCTACCCCCATGCAGAAGCTGAAGTGATCATATCACCATATCTGAAAGAATTCATCCATGGTCTCAGCTGTGGGGACATTGTCCAGTCATGGTTTCCAACTGACCAGTACCAGTGCAAAGTCTTCTTCAAAGGACATTATTACCTATTGCAGGTCCTTGGTCTGTACTTTCCCCACAGGGAGTTACTGGAATGGTATGGATGAAGTCATCACAGTGAACAAAGAATTTGAATTTTGGGTTCAGTTTCTGATAGTCTCAATTGATTGTTCAGTGAGATGGATCTCCTAGCCCCATTATCACAGTCATTCCAATCCTCAGTGAACCAGCTATTTATCAGCGCAAACTGGGGGTCTGCACATTGGATGAAATCAAATGGGCATTTCCATTCCCTTTCCTTTTCTAAGGAAAACATATCCAGGGTCTTGATCCAATATCTGTGGAAAACATTCCCCAGCTCTGCAGATGAAATGAGTAGCAAATTTCTGGCCTTGTCTGGGGACCCTCAGTGGGAGGAGACAGTAACTCAACATAATCCTGAGGCCCTGCCTGAACAGTACCTCTAAAAGCAATTCCTTTTTATGGTTGAGGAGAATGATTTTATTGCTGATATAGGGGAATGCACAGCCAACCTATCTGGAAAAGTCCAGATCAGAGAGGGAAAGTGGTAGACTGAAAAAGGCCATGGGGTAGGGGTGAATGGATATAATGAAAAAGGAAGACAAAAACAGCATGGGCAAAGGAGACATAGAGAAAGGGACAAGAGAGGGGGCCTAGGGAGGAAGACAAAACCATGATAAAAATAGTAGTGTTGTATGGGAATGAGAAACTGATAGAGGGAAGCACATGAGGTGGAGAAGTTAAGGGTCCTGAAATCAATTCTTGAAGACTGAGTTTTGACCATACCATCCAAGAAAGTTTAGAAGCAATTCCAAGTAACCATATAGTTGGTAAGGCAGGCATCCAGGGTACTGCATGAGCAATCTAGTAGGGGAAAGAACATTACAATTTTGGGTATGTGAGAAATTGACAAAAGACTGTGTATGATAGAATGTTATAGAGAGAAAATTTCACTAGAGAAGTCAGGATGAACTACTGGCTACTGAAATATATGTGGAGAGGAAAAGTCAATGTCTTTATTTGTGTATCCAACAGTGAGCCCACTAATCTCAAACAGATAATGACAAACTAAACTAAGATCTAAGAGCCATCACAGTTAAACTCAGGGGTCATACAATAAAACATATAAACAAAAGAAATGAATGTAGAAAGGAGAATTGTAGGGTGGAAAGAAAAGACATGCTATGATTAAGAGCAATAATAATGCAAAACATGCATGTATACAATTTTCTAGTAACAGATTATGCTGACAAAACATCACAATATCTAAAATATTGTAACACATACTGCAAAAAATAAGAGTAATAAATTCGTTCAAACATGAGACCAGTATAGATAACTTTTAGTGAAGCAATACAAAAGGGACTGGATTTATGACTCAGCAGTTAAGAGCATGGAGAGCCATATTGTAATTAGCCAAATTGTTTGGAACAATACAGGCACAGGATTCTGTAAAGAGAATATGGATGAACTTTGGCGTTTCAGGAGCTTCCTTCACAGAGTACATTTAAGATGAGCCATTGGAATAGGCAGCATTTATTCTTGGGACATTTTTATGAAGTCAAGTTTAAGAAATATGAGTAAGGATGTGGACTAGACCTGAAGACAAAAGCCTCCAAATGGCTTAGAGCGTTCACCACTAGGATACATCAGTTATTATAATGGAAGTTCCTCTCACTTCTGTTTGTTCTGTTTCCTGTATGTTAGTCATGCTTTTCAGAAATTGATGGTTCATGCAGGTCCAACATTTAGAGATTTCCATTGCAACCCAGGCTTAATTGTCACAATTCTTGATGGGCCACTCACTGCTTCACCTCCGGGAATTCAACCCTGCCACAGCACCTCTCTGAAGGTGCAGAGAAGAATCCAAGTCTCCAACAGTCCTGTATTTTACATGTTTCCAAAATCAGTATCACATGAATAATGCTAGAAACTTTTTTCTGTCAGCTAGAGATGGAGACTTCTCCTCATGAACTACAGTTACATTTCCTAAATAACTTTTGAAGACCATAGACTTTAATGCTAATTAGAGTTTCCTTAAGGCTCAAAATGCTGAATACCAATGTAAACCTCTCCCCTCCATCAGTATGGTCTAAATCACAAACATTTAAAATTATTTGGACAAAGATTCAAATGGGTTCCATGAAAAGACTAGGTCTGATGGGTATGCACTCCATGCAAAGGTGTTTCTCTTGTTGCAAACATGACATAAACTGGGAGAAGTTTTTGTTGTTGTTTACTTTGGGGAACAACATGTGCCAAGAGGAACAAATGAAAATTAGACTAATTATGACAGAACATATTAATCTTCCAATGACAATGAGATTATTTTCAAAATTGTACAAATTCAAGCAGTGTATAAGGGAAAATTATTACTACCAGATACACCTAGTATATATTAACTTTGCAGATAATATCTAATTAAAATTAGTACCTTGTTTTGAAGTTAACAACAATAATATTCCAAGTTTGCAAAGAAGTAATTTTCTTTAATTTAAATTCAATTCATAGTATTCAAGACTGTGGCTTCACATAGTTAACATTTGTAGACAGAAAATGAAACAAATGATGAAAAAGCTATTGGGAATAACAGAATACACATTCCTGAAACAGAGAAATGAGATGTGGAACATGAGTTAAATAAGCATCACCAAAAATAGCACCTCATTGATACTGAGAAATAAAAGAGAGAGAAAGAAATGGAGGTTGGTGCTGGCTGAAGCAAGACAAATGTCTGCAGATAGTCTGTATTATGTGATACCTAATGATTTGTGAAGGCCCAGTTTAATTACATTAGAAGAATGAGGAATTACATGCCATATTAAGACTCTTCTAAGCAAGGAGCTACTGCAAAGTACAGCTTGCAACAGGAGAATTCAGATTATTTCAAATTGATGCAGACCTCAGACAAAACATGGCCTAGTAACTTTCAGAAGTGCTTCCAGATAACATTGCAACCACTCTTAGAAATGTGTGGGGAAAAAGCTTGAAAGTGCTCTATGGCCATCTTGTTCATGCCCTGAGTCTTCATACAAGGGAGGCATCAGGTAGCTGTGACTATGTCCTCCCTAAACCCTTCCCTAAATCTTTAGAGTTGCCAGCTAAGACTGCTGGGTTTCTCTACCGTTATTTGTACCTTAGCTCTTCTTAACACAGTGAGAAACTGAGTCGATAGCATGAACTATCATCAAGTGTGTCACTCACGGACCTACCATCATCCAAACTGTAGGACTCTCATATTCTGGTTAAGAGAACTTGATTTAGATACACCTCCATTTTAGTGGGATATTTGAACACATTTTGAACATTGAATTTATGTTAATTAAAGAAAACCTTCCCTTAGAAGGTGGAGTCAGCAACTAGTTGACAGTAACCATAGAAACTAGGAGGAACTCCAGAAAGTGGAAAAAAGGCACAGGAAATAGAATAGAGGGACTTGTGAATTTGGCCATCTTTTCAGTTTACTATAGTAGAAGAATCTCTCTTCCTTGGTTGCAGGCTAGGGAGGAACTTGGATAGTTCCTTTTCTGGCTTACTTAGCAGGTTTTCACACAAGCATTTGACTTCCAGGTCTTTATTAGTAAAATCGAAAAACTGAGATTTAGTTATGAACTAATTTTGGCTGAAGAGGCAGAAGCACTTCAGGCAGGATGTAAAAGTCTCTCAAAACATTAAACTGAGCACTGGGTCATTGATTGTGGACCACAGTTAGTGGCTGAAATAGTAGTAGATTCAGGTGCAGCCACTGTAATAGCAAAAAACACTCCATTAATCTTTTAGAAAATATTTGACCTGTCACTTCTGCTTTCTAGATGTGTAAAATCACTCTAAATATAATGTGCATTTAATAATCATACATTTTAAATAATATTTTAATAATTCAAAAAGATTTTCAAAGACTGTACCTCCCTGTGTTTCAATGTCTGTCTCTTTGTCTCTCACTGTTTCTCTTCCTCTCTGCCTCTGTTTCCCCTCGTCTCTCTCTTTCTCTCTGTCTTTCTCTCTCTGTCTTTGTCTCTGTCTCTGTCTCTCTCTCTCTCTGTCTCTCTCTCTCTCTCTGTGTGTGTGTGTGTGTGTGTGTGTGTGTGTGAGGTTGTGCGTGTTATGAAGAGACTATTTCCCAGTAATCTTAGAGCTGCCTTAGTGCCTTAGTCTTATGGATCTTACAAACTATTCTCTTTTCTTCCTTGGTGTTACAGCTGGATAGGAAAATTGATTACTTTGTTCCAATGAGAGCTTTTGAACAAATTTGAACAAAATATATTTTACTTGCTGCAATATTGGGGAAGCATCCATTAAGAAACAACCATGTTCAGGAATCAAAAAATATTCAACTCCTGCAACAAACACATCAGAGGCCACAAACCACATCTGACCATCTTTCATAAATTTTAAAATCTGATGATTTTTAAAAATTATTTTACACTTTAGAGAACAAGTACCATGTTAAAAGTTATAGTACATATTCCATTGATAATGGGTGATGTATGTATAAGAATAAATTTTAAAAATATGGTAAGGGATTATGCTGGTTTAGTTAAGTGGAACTTTTTATTATCTTCAATATCCATGACCACACTAGCTCCAGGTCTTTGGCTAGGTTAATATTACCAGACATGATTTCCCTCTTATAGATGGGGCCTTATATCCAATTAATAACTATTGGTTACCTCCAAGGTATGGGTATCACTACCATACTGGTCACTGTTTAATTCATAGTAATCAAAACTGAATAGGACTACTGGTGGCTTCCCTTTCTTGACCTCTTGATAAAACATTCTGAAACTATGAAATCTAATATCTTACATGAGGCTTGCTATAATTATATTTTAATTTCAAAACAAGTGTTTAAGCTGAAAAAATTATGTAATTAATGCATTCTCTATCATAAAATGAATCTATGATGATGTGTAGAAACTAGGAATACTGCTCTTAAGTTACTATAAAATAGTAATATAAAAAAGAGTTGATATATGACATAGAGTGATTGTATATTTTGAATACATAGGTAAAATCAGTATGCTTATGATGTCCTCATAGCATTGGTGGAAAGTTACCTCTATGAAGAAGGAGAATGACAGTGAAAAGTCATGCTGTAATGAGGAGAAGAGACCTTAAAACACACTTTGAGGCATCCTGGAGACAAGAAAGCAGAAATGAATTCTTTCATTAGGGCACTAGATGAAGGACAGCCATCCTAGGTCTGAGTTTAGCTCAGAAAGTGTCCTGATTATGAATACTATGAAATCATCACTTTATGATTCTGGAAGGTGTGAGGTTGTATTCATTTATCACAAGAGACACATAAAACAGATACATGAAGTATCCTTTCCCTACTTTGCAGGAAGGTTGACTTATGATTTTGGAAATCTTTCCACATGGATACAATTGGATGTCCATTGTTACAAGAGCCATAAAACATCTTACGGGGATAAGAGTAAGCTTTATGCACTGGAGAGTTGTTTCAGTGGGAAAGAAGAATGATTCTTTTTCCACATGACAATTAGGTACCTGGCACATAAATTATAGTGGCTCACAACTGTCCTTAACTCTGCTACAAGAGGATCTAACCCTCTTCTGAACTCTGCAGACACAAATCAGTCATGGGGTGCACTGGCATTCATGCAGAAAAAAAGTATTTCCTACACATAAAATAACAAGATAATTTAGACTCTTCCATCCCTTTCGGCCGACTGACCAAGGAACTAGGTGAGTGAGTCTCTGCCCTTACCCAACTCCCACCCAAAATATCACTCACCCAGACCACCCCCCACACCTGCACCTGACAGCTTGGAGCAGACACACCCAGGCAGGGAGGAGTTCCCTGCTCCTTGAATCTGGTAGCACCCCACTCTTCCATCCGTTTCCACCGACCAACCCAGGAACCTCTGCCCTTACCCAACCCCCACCCAAACCATCACTCACCCCAAACACCCCGGGCCTGCTTGGGGTAGACACGCAAAACAAGGAGGAGCTCCCTGAATCTGGAAACACCCCACTCTTCCATCTCTTTCCGCCAACTGTTCCACAGGGAATGAGGAGATTACCAGGAAAGACAAGACCATCCAGAGTTGTGGACATTGAATTCCTGGCCCCCACACACCACTGGGTCACAAGAGGAGATAGAGGGACCCCACCTGCACCCAATAAAGAAGATATGGGAAGAAGACAATAAGATTTCAATCAACAACAGAAAGACCAATATGACACCACCAGAATCTAGGGACTCTACTCCAGCAAGATCTGAAAAGCCCAACACAGAGCATGAAGATGAGATGGACCTCAAAAATTATCTCAGCAAGATGATAGAAACAAGAAAACTCTTCCATTAAAGAGGAAACAAGAAAATCCCTTAAAGAAATAGAAGAAAAAGCAAAAAATTACACAAATTGGAGGAAAAGACAAACCAAAAAATTCAAGAAATAAATAAATCTCTTAAAGAATCTAAAGAAACCCAAGAAAAAACATCCAAAAAAGAGAAGGAAGTTCTTGAAAGAGTTCATAGCATGAAAGCTGAAATAGACACAATAAAGAAAACACAGAATGAGGCGATGCTGGAAATGGAAAGGCTGGATAAATGATCAGAAACTAAAGATGTGAGTATAACCAATATTATTCAAGAGATGGAAGAGAGAATCTCAGCTATTGAAGACTCGCTAGAGGATATACATTCATCAACCAAAGAAAATCTCAAGTCCAACAAATCCCTAACACAAAATATCCAGGAAATATGGGACACCGTAAAAAGACCAAACCAAAGAATAATAGGTGTAGAAGAAGGTGAAGAAACACTGCTCAAAGGTACAGACAACATATTCAACAAAATCATATAAGAAAACTTCCCCAACCTACAGAAGGATATGCCTATGAAAGTACAAGAAGCTTACAGGACACCAAACAGACTGAACCACACAAAGAAACCCCCGACACATAATAATCAAAACACCAAATCTACAGAATAAAGAGAAAATATTAAGAGCAGCAAAGGAAAAAGGCCAAGTAACATATAAAGGCATTGTAGAAATATCATCTCTGTATAGAGAGCACACAGAATTTTTAGTCTTCACCTAGGATCTAAAGTCCTGAAGCACAAGAAAAAAATCACAAAGTATCAAACAAAATCATAAGAAGTAAGAAGAACACATGCTGCATAAATAGATGGCAAAAGAGAACTGATATATTTAATTATATTTGCCAGCATGAAGTTTTAAAAACTGAAAAAGAGACAATTAAGGCTATTATATAACAGTAAGGAATGAATTATAATAAAGCATATTTCTCAACTGGATGTCACACTAAATAACTTCCTACAAGTGAGACATTATAGTTGAAGATGAACTTTGATTCAGTTTTATTTAAATTTTTCCTGATTGCTGAGTGGCCCTCACACACCATCATCCTGTTGTAGATGCAATGGCAATGTTGTGCCAATTGACTTGCTAACAAATGGATCCCACTTGAGAAACCACTCGTGGTCCAAAGCCCTGAGCTCCAAATCTTATCCTTTGCTCTCCAACTTCTCACACATATGCAGTGTGTTGTGGTCCTCATCCAACAAATTAAACTATTTGTCATCTTGGCCATGCCATGCAAAGTTATTGTTGTTACTGTCTGTGTTACCGTGGAAGGATCATTTGTACCTTGAAGACAGAAATAAACTCCAGTATACTTATATTTATGATATGGGCCTAACCTTTAGCCCCTGAATCATCTTTCTAGCTCTAACACTAATATACTTAGGCTCCACCCCGCTGATGTTGTATGTAACACATCTTCTTTGACTGACTGTTTCTGGGATCCATTGAAGCTCACTTGGAAACCTCATAGATGAGAAGCTGTGGAACTTGGCCTTAGAGTGGTGGCAGTGGTAGCAGGATTTATCCCAGGTATATGACTGGCTTTTTGGAACCCATTCCCTATTGTGGGATAACTTGCTCAAACTTAATATGGGGTGGCGGGTGTTGACTGACTCCACAAGGAAGACTTTACCTCCTCTGAGGAATGGGTAGGGGTAGGAAGTGGGGTGGCATGGGAGGTGGGAGAAGGGGAGGAAGGGAAAACTAGGGTTGCTATATAAAATGAAAAATATTTTTAAATAAAAAACTAAGGAAGTAAGAAAGCAAATATTTACTCACTGAGATAGAAAATTAGAAGGAGTAAGACAAATAGTGTGATCCTCTTGCTGTTCTGCTAAGGACTACAGAAATTGCACATAGAAAATAAAGACCAATATGGCTTCCCTTGGAGATGAGCTGATGTCATTACTAGAACCTCTGACACCATAGAGAAATTTTGTTATTTTATTTAAAAAGTTTTATTTTCTTTTTTATATAAATTTTTATTTAAATTAGAAATGATCATATTTTACATAACTATCCCATTTCCCTCTCCCTTCTATACCCGCATCCCCCACACAGATCCCCCATCCCATCCTCTATCCACTCCCCAGGTAGAGAGAAGCCTTCCATGGGGAATCTTCAAAGTCTGTCAAATCATTTGGGGCAGGGACTATCCACATAGTTCATAGTTCATAGACTATCCACATAGTTCATCCTTCTGACAATTAGCAAGAATTGTATAATTCTCTATATAGTTTCTTTAAAAAACTTTTCTATAGGATTCAGTAGATGTTCATGATAAATTTTTAAGAACCAAAGCATTAACTTACTGTCATGTGCTGTCTACAACCTCAAGCAAATAAAGTCCCCAGTAAAAAAATGTTGGGCATTTTATACCTCAGATTTCAAATAAGATCAAAATGTCTGGTGCCATCACTTGTACCTAAACCAACAGCAAAACATGCAAACTGTAGTAAGAAATGAGCAATGAATGATATTAAATAAGATATTTGTTAATAGATCAGCACACAAATTCAAAAATAATGAATATAAACATAAATATTTAGGAGTAATTACAATAAAATCTCCATATACAACAAGGGTTTTACAATCTATTTGGTCATACAACTGAATAGAGAATGTCTATTTTCATAACATTGTTGTTCCCAAGTTGCAAAGATACCCAAAGACAAACTGGGAGACAGACTCACTCTATTGTAAAAGCAAGGTATAATTGTTCTTCCAGCCATGACAGGGACCCAGTCTAACAAGAAGACAAAGCAGACTCCAAAAGGAGTGAATGAACTTCCCTGTTTACTGCTAGGTTTTAAAAACAAAAGTTACAGGATTTCATCAGTAGGCACAGATTGGTTTCTAACTGGTTGACATTTGGGAACAATTAGGAGAATTTCTCAGTCATATTTTGAAATGAAATACCTGTGGACCAATTATTGTCATTTGTCAGTCCTGAGATGGAACATTCTGTGGTTTCTATGGCATTGTCTTGTTACTTGTAGGTTGTCTGTTGTTCATAGATACCAGTAGTTTTTAGAACTGTACCCTGAGAACACAGGGGAGTTTTTGGTCTCCACTGGAGTTTATTTGTGGCCAAACGGTTCCCAGGAATCAAGCATCTAGGAGGTTGGATGGAGGATCAGTAGTTTCTTTGTGTTTAGTTTTGGCCCTAGGCTCAGGGAGGCCAGAGGATCTGGAGTTACCTTGTGTTAGAGGCATACTTGTCTCTCTGTAGCCTATCATGGCTGCTAAAGAAGGGGACTAAATGAGGGTTCCCTTCAAACATGAACCATTTTAAAAATAATTTTTATGTATGACTATTTTGCCGGCATGTTTGTAAGAATATTATGCTCATATCTCTTACAATAAGAGGCTAGAAAAGGGTACTGGATTTCCTGGAACTGAAGTTAAGCATACCCTTCAGTCCTCCTATGAGTGCTGAGAATTAAACCAAGATCCTCTTCAAGAGCAACAGAAGCTGTTAACCACTGGGAATTCTCTCCAGCTGAATCATCCACTTCTATATATATACTTTCTTCAATTGGCACATAAACTGAAAGCAATGTAACTAATACTCCTGAAGGAGTTTGTAAGGTTAATTAACACAGTTGAGAATTTATGAAGAAAGACAGACAACACAAATAAGAAAATCTGAAGCATCTAAAAATGGTATTATGTTTTCTGACTTGGTTGTTCTCTTTATAGAAAATTATAGTAATTCAGTCTGTGTGTACTGTAGGCATACATAAAGTTGGGTAGAAGAATGGGATATCCTAAAGAGAGAGAAAACACATTATACCCATACCCAATTTCTGTTGTTGATTTTTTTGAGGGGGGTTGTTTTTTTTTTTTTTTTGCTGTTTGGGACAAGGATTCTCTGTGCAGCCTTGGCTGTCATGCAAGTCTTTCAGTATGTCAGGCTGTCCTTGAACTCACAGAGATCCTCCTGTGTCCAACTCTCTAGTGCTGGGATTAAAGGCGTGCACCATTACCACCATGGTTTGTGTTGTTTTAAAAACTACGTTCTAGAATATGAATTCTTCATTAATACACTTATGGGAGCATGTTTAAGGCACCCTTTTACAATCTACATGTCATAATTGTTTGTTTTTCAAGATAGGGATTCTCTGTGTAGTTTGGAGACCAGTCTGGCCTGAACTCAAAGAGATCAATCTGCCTGCCTCTGCCTCTGCCTTCCAGAGTGCTTGGACTAAAGTCCAGTGCCAGTATAGACAAATCTATATTCAACTTCTTGCTGTGGGTTTAAATATCATGTGAATGTTATTGGATATTATTTGATTGTTTTAGCAGACCAGAGGACATTGAGATATTAGGATTCTGTGTGAAGTGCTACAGTGCTGTGAGAATCAACACTCACCACTGGAATTTGAAGACACAGCACAGTATTATGGTTTGACAGTCTTCCCTTTCTTGTGACACATGTGCTGTAACTTTTCTGAGAAAACCAGGAATCTTTTCAACTGCCAATTCTTTCAGTAATATTTCTCTGACCTTGAAAAACTGGAAGTTAGAAACTAATTTACTGTATTTAGGCAATGCGTTGTGAAATATTCACAAAAGTTCTCACTGTTCTATGAGTGCAAGCTTTGGATAAATCACAGACACCCCACAGCGAATGGGTGTTTCCTCTGTTAGAGCAAAAAAAGGACTTGGAAAAAGGAAAATATTTAGGGTACAGATAGGACTTTTAAGGCTTTTTAAGAGAACAAATAACTCAATGAGTTTTGATAAAAAGATATACTGTAACAGCAGAGAAACAGTTT
>NW_023276919.1:9911058-9941687 GCF_003668045.3 Cricetulus griseus | reverse complement strand
ATAGGCGGGGCCACATCAGAGGCCACGCCCACAATAGGCATAGCGGGTTTGCAAGGTGAGAAATATGAGATGATTGACAGCGGGCCGGCCTGGGCGGGGTCTTTCGTGAGGGCGGGGCCTGGGTTGGGTCAACGGGGCGGGGTCAGCTGACGTGGGTGGGGCCAGAGCGGGAGCCACGCCCAGGATCCAGGAATCTGAGCCTGCTGTAAGGGTGGTGAGCACTGAGTGCACTTGACAGCACGCGTCAAGGAGCACGGGGCACTGAGCACTGAGTGAGGAGCACTGAGGAGCACTGACACTGAGTGAGTGAGGAGCACTGAGTAGACTGAGCACTGAGCTGAGCACTGAGCACTGAGCACTGAGCACTGAGCACTGAGGAGGAGCACTGAGCACTGAGTGAGAGATGGGAGAGGGTGAGGAGCACGGAGACTGAGCACGATGAGCACTGAGCACTGAGCACTGAGCACTGAGTGCACTGAGCACGAGGAGCTGAGCACTGAGCACTGAGCATGAGCACTGAGTGCACTGAGCACACTGAGCACTGAGCACTGAGCAGGGACCCGAGCACTGAGCACTGAGCACACAGTGAGCACTGAGCACTGAGCACTGAGGAGCACTGAGCACTGAGCACTGAGTGAGGAGCACTGAGCACTGAGCACTGAGTGAGCACTGAGCACTGAGCACTGAGCACTGAGCACTGAGTGAGCACTGAGCACTGAGTGAGCACTGAGCACTGAGTGAGCACTGAGCACTGAGCACTGAGCACTGAGTGAGCACTGAGCACTGAGCACTGAGCACTGAGTGAGCACTGAGCACTGAGCACTGAGCACTGAGCACTGAGCACTGAGCACTGAGCACTGAGCACTGAGCACTGAGCACTGAGTGAGGAGCACTGAGCACTGAGCACTGAGCACTGAGCACTGAGCACTGAGTGAGCACTGAGCACTGAGCACTGAGCACTGAGCACTGAGCACTGAGCACTGAGCACTGAGCACTGAGCACTGAGCACTGAGCACTGAGCACTGAGCACTGAGCACTGAGCACTGAGTGAGGAGCACTGAGCACTGAGCACTGAGCACTGAGCACTGAGCACTGAGGAGCACTGAGCACTGAGCACACTGAGCACTGAGCACTGAGCACTGAGCACTGAGCACTGAGCACTGAGTGAGCACTGAGCACTGAGCACTGAGCACTGAGCACTGAGCACTGAGCACTGAGCACTGAGCACTGAGCACTGAGCACTGAGGAGCACTGAGCACTGAGCACTGAGCACTGAGCACTGAGCACTGAGCAGTGAGCACTGAGCACTGAGCACTGAGTGAGGAGCACTGAGCACTGAGCACTGAGCACTGAGCACTGAGCACTGAGCACTGAGCACTGAGCACTGAGTGAGGAGCACTGAGCACTGAGCACTGAGCACTGAGCACTGAGCACTGAGCACTGAGACTGCACTGAGCACTGAGCACTGAGTGAGGAGCACTGAGCACTGAGCACTGAGCACTGAGCACTGAGGAGCACTGAGCACTGAGCACTGAGCACTGAGCACTGAGCACTGAGCACTGAGTGAGGAGCACTGAGCACTGAGCACTGAGCACTGAGCACTGAGCACTGAGCACTGAGCACTGAGTGAGGAGCACTGAGCACTGAGTGAGCACTGAGCACTGAGCACTGAGCACTGAGCACTGAGCACTGAGCACTGAGTGAGCACTGAGCACTGAGCACTGAGTGAGCACTGAGCACTGAGCACTGAGCACTGAGCACTGAGCACTGAGCACTGAGCACTGAGCACTGAGCACTGAGTGAGGAGCACTGAGCACTGAGCACTGAGCACTGAGCACTGAGCACTGAGCACTGAGCACTGAGCACTGAGCACTGAGCACTGAGCACTGAGCACTGAGCACTGAGGAGCACTGAGCACTGAGCACTGAGCACTGAGTGAGGAGCACTGAGCACTGAGCACTGAGCACTGAGCACTGAGCACTGAGCACTGAGCACTGAGCACTGAGCACTGAGTGAGGAGCACTGAGCACTGAGTGAGCACTGAGCACTGAGCACTGAGCACTGAGCACTGAGTGAGGAGCACTGAGCACTGAGCACTGAGCACTGAGCACTGAGTGAGGAGCACTGAGCACTGAGTGAGCACTGAGCACTGAGCACTGAGTGAGGAGCACTGAGCACTGAGCACTGAGCACTGAGCACTGAGCACTGAGCACTGAGTGAGGAGCACTGAGCACTGAGCACTGAGCACTGAGCACTGAGCACTGAGCACTGAGTGAGGAGCACTGAGCACTGAGCACTGAGCACTGAGTGAGGAGCACTGAGCACTGAGCACTGAGCACTGAGTGAGGAGCACTGAGCACTGAGCACTGAGCACTGAGCACTGAGTGAGCACTGAGCACTGAGCACTGAGCACTGAGCACTGAGCACTGAGTGAGCACTGAGCACTGAGCACTGAGGAGCACTGAGCACTGAGCACTGAGCACTGAGGAGCACTGAGCACTGAGCACTGAGCACTGAGCACTGAGCACTGAGTGAGGAGCACTGAGCACTGAGTGAGGAGCACTGAGCACTGAGCACTGAGCACTGAGCACTGAGTGAGCACTGAGCACTGAGCACTGAGCACTGAGTGAGCACTGAGCACTGAGCACTGAGCACTGAGCACTGAGCACTGAGCACTGAGCACTGAGCACTGAGCACTGAGCACTGAGCACTGAGTGAGGAGCACTGAGCACTGAGCACTGAGCACTGAGCACTGAGCACTGAGTGAGGAGCACTGAGCACTGAGCACTGAGCACTGAGCACTGAGCACTGAGCACTGAGTGAGGAGCACTGAGCACTGAGCACTGAGTGAGGAGCACTGAGCACTGAGTGAGGAGCACTGAGCACTGAGGAGCACTGAGCACTGAGCACTGAGTGAGGAGCACTGAGCACTGAGCACTGAGCACTGAGCACTGAGCACTGAGCACTGAGCACTGAGCACTGAGCACTGAGCACTGAGCACTGAGCACTGAGCACTGAGCACTGAGCACTGAGAGCACTGAGCACTGAGTGAGCACTGAGCACTGAGCACTGAGCACTGAGCACTGAGTGAGCACTGAGCACTGAGCACTGAGCACTGAGCACTGAGTGAGCACTGAGCACTGAGGAGCACTGAGTGAGCACTGAGCACTGAGCACTGAGTGAGCACTGAGCACTGAGGAGCACTGAGCACTGAGCACTGAGTGAGCACTGAGCACTGAGCACTGAGCACTGAGCACTGAGCACTGAGCACTGAGCACTGAGTGAGGAGCACTGAGCACTGAGCACTGAGCACTGAGTGAGGAGCACTGAGCACTGAGTGAGGAGCACTGAGCACTGAGCACTGAGCACTGAGTGAGCACTGAGCACTGAGCACTGAGCACTGAGTGAGCACTGAGCACTGAGCACTGAGGAGCACTGAGCACTGAGTGAGCACTGAGCACTGAGCACTGAGCACTGAGCACTGAGCACTGAGTGAGCACTGAGCACTGAGTGAGGAGCACTGAGCACTGAGCACTGAGCACTGAGCACTGAGCACTGAGCACTGAGCACTGAGTGAGGAGCACTGAGCACTGAGCACTGAGTGAGGAGCACTGAGCACTGAGTGAGGAGCACTGAGTGAGCACTGAGCACTGAGCACTGAGTGAGGAGCACTGAGCACTGAGGAGCACTGAGCACTGAGCACTGAGTGAGGAGCACTGAGCACTGAGCACTGAGTGAGGAGCACTGAGCACTGAGCACTGAGCACTGAGAACTGAGCACTGAGTGAGGAGCACTGAGCACTGAGCACTGAGCACTGAGTGAGGAGCACTGAGCACTGAGTGAGGAGCACTGAGCACTGAGCACTGAGCACTGAGTGAGGAGCACTGAGCACTGAGCACTGAGCACTGAGTGAGGAGCACTGAGCACTGAGCACTGAGGAGCACTGAGCACTGAGTGAGGAGCACTGAGCACTGAGGAGCACTGAGCACTGAGCACTGAGTGAGGAGCACTGAGCACTGAGCACTGAGTGAGGAGCACTGAGCACTGAGCACTGAGCACACTGAGCACTGAGTGAGGAGCACTGAGCACTGAGCACTGAGCACTGAGCACTGAGCACTGAGCACTGAGTGAGGAGCACTGAGCACTGAGCACTGAGCACTGAGTGAGGAGCACTGAGCACTGAGCACTGAGCACTGAGTGAGGAGCACTGAGCACTGAGCACTGATTGAGGAGCACTGAGCACTGAGTGAGGAGCACTGAGCACTGAGTGAGGAGCACTGAGCACTGAGTGAGGAGCACTGAGCGAGGAGCACTGAGTGAGGAGCACTGAGCACTGAGCGAGGAGCACTGAGCACTGAGCACTGAGCACTGAGCACTGAGCACTGAGCACTGAGCACTGAGCCCTGATTGACAGCCCGGGACCGGGTAGTGTTGGGTTAATTTCTGCCCTGATTGACAGCGCAGTCATCTCTGTTTTACAGGAAGTCCCGCCCCTCCTCTTCCGCCTGTGTTCACAGCCGCGCGTTACTTTTCTCATGATTGACAGCCGCGCTCCGCATTGCGGACAGGAAGTCCCGCCTCTGCACTTCCTGCCGCCGTTTTGGGGTTTGCTCTGCGCGTTATTTTTCGCCCGGTTTGACACTGAAGTCCTCTAGCCCGGGGAGGAAGTCCCGCCTCCTCACCTCCCGTCGCCATTTTCAAATAACTCTGTGCGTTAATTTTTGCCCAGATTGACACCCGGTTCCCGGTGAAGGACAGGAAGTCCCGCCTCTCCGCATCCCGTCGCCGTTCCTGACGCACTGTGCGCGTTATTTTCTCTCCTAAGGGCAGCGGGGTCGTCCTGAGGGACCGGAAGTGCCGGGCGCGCGCTTCCGCGGTCATCACGGTCACAGGGAGCGCGTTATTTTCCGTCTCTGCTGACACCGGGCTCGCGGGTGAGGGAACGGAAGTCCCTCCCCATCCCTTCCGCTCGCCATGTTGCGTGTACTTTGTGCGTTATTTTCCGCACGGACTGACACATTCGGCTCCCCGGTGACGGACAGGACGTCCCGCCCAGACCCTTCCTGTTGCTGTTTTCTTTATCGTGTCTGCGTCAATTTCACACTGATTGACACCCAGATTCCCCGTGCGGGACAGGAAGTCCCGTCCCCTCTGAGTTACGGGCGCCATGTTGTTTGTAGTCCACGGGTTTGTTTTCGCTGGGTTTGACAGCCCCGCAGCGAGGTAGCCGACAGGAAGTGCCGCCCTCTCCCTTCCGGTCGCCATGTTGTTTGTAGTCCATGAGTGAGTTTCGCCCTGTGTGACTGCCCGGCACAGCCTTGTTTTTCTCCCAGACTGACAGCGCCGTTTCCCCCGTGACGGACAGGAAGTTCCTCGTTCGCCATTTTGTTTGTAGTCCGCGCGTTATTTCTCGGGCACTCTGACAGCCCCGCTCGCCCCGTGACGAACCGGAAGTACCGTCCCCGCCTTCCGGTCGGCCGTCTCCGGGGCGCGTAGGCGGAAGGGGCGGGTCACCGGCGGCCAGGGACGTCTCGAGGGCCCCGCCCCGACCGGAAGCCCCGCCCCACCGGCCCCGGCGCAGCCGCGGAAGCCCCGAGCCCGGCGCGCGCTGCGGTCCGCGGGGGGTCCGGGCCGGGCGGGGGTCGCGGAGGGCGTGGCCGGCGGCGCGGGGGCGGGGGCCGGGCGGGCGCGGGGGGCGGGGCGGTCCCCGGGGCGTGGCCATGCAGGCGCTGGTGTCGCCGGTGACGAAGGCGGTGCTGGTGGCGCTGTTCATCTTCGCGATCCTGCTGATCCTGTACGTGATCCTGTGGTACATCTGCCGCGACGTGGACTGCGACCACGGCCTCTGACGTCAGCGCGTCACCCACCGCGTCATCACCCGTGTCGTCATCACCAGCGAGTGACGTCATCATCACCGTCAATATATATATATACGCACACAGACCATCCGCCCGCTGTACGTGATCCTGGGGTTCATCTGCCGCGACGTGGACTGCGACCACGGCCTGTGACGTCAGCGCGTCACCCACCGCGTCATCACCCGTGTCGTCATCACCAGCGAGTGACGTCATCGCCACCGTCAATATATATATATACGCACACACAGACCATCCGCCCCTGTACGTGATCCTGGGGTTCATCTGCCGCGACGTGGACTGCGACCACGGCCTCTGACGTCGGCGCGTCACCCACCGCGTCATCACCCGCGTCATCACCAGCGAGTGACGTCATCGCCACCATCAATATATATATACGCACACACAGACCATCCGCCCGCTGTACGTGATCCTGGGGTTCATCTGCCGCGACGTGGACTGCGACCACGGCCTCTGACGTCAGCGCGTCACCCACCGCGTCATCACCCGTGTCGTCATCATCCGTGAGTGACGTCATCATCACCGTCAATATACATACACACACACAGACCATCCGCCCGCTGTACGTGATCCTGGGGTTCATCTGCCGCGACGTGGACTGCGACCACGGCCTGTGACGTCAGCGCGTCACCCACCGCGTCATCACCCGCGTCGTCATCACCAGCGAGTGACGTCATCGCCACCGTCAATATATATATATACGCACACAGACCATCCGCCCGCTGTACGTGATCCTGGGGTTCATCTGCCGCGACGTGGACTGCGACCACGGCCTGTGACGTCAGCGCGTACGGGTGACGTCATCATCAGCGTCTTCATCATCCGTGAGTGACGTCATCGCCACCGTCAATATATATATACACACACAGACCATCCGCCCGCTGATCCTGTATGTGATCCTGTGGTTCATCTGCCGCGACGTGGACTGCGACCACGGGCCGCAACGTCAGTGCGTGACGTTGACGTCATCACCAGTGTCGTCATCGTGTCGTCATCACATCATCACCGTATATATGCACACATAGATCATCTTAATGCTGTACGTGATCCTGTGCTTCATCTGCCACGACGTGGAGTGCGACCACAGGCTGTGACGTCAGCGCGTCATTGCGTTATCCATTGCGTCATCTTCCGTGAGTGACGTCATCATCTATATTATATATTATATATATATATATATATATATATATATATATGCACACATAGATCATCCGCCCGCTGTACGTGACCCTGTGGTTCATCGGCCTCTGACGTCAGGACGTCATCCATCGCGTCATCCGTCAGTGAGTGACGTCATCATCAAAACATCACCGTATATGTACACACATAGATCATCCGCCCCCTGGTCCTGTACGTGATCCTGTTATACATTTGCCGCGACGTCGACTGTGACCACCGGCTGTGAGGTCAGCGCGCGAGGGTGACGTCATTATCCGTGTCGTCATCATCAGTGAGTGACGTCGTCATACATAAATATGCATAGATACAGATCATCCGCCTGCTGTATGTGACCCTGTGGTTCATCTGACTCAACGTCGACTGTGAGACGTCGACTGCGACCCCGGCCTCTGACGTCATGACGTCAGCCACCGCGTCATCCTCAGTGAGTGACGTCATCCGTCAGTGACGTCATCGTCACATCAATATAGATATAGATCATCCGCCCACTGACCCTGTGGTTCATCTACTGTGACCTGCACTGCTCTGTCGTCATGACGTAACACGCTACGTCATCTCACGTCATCATCAGACTCAGATCTACCGCGACCTGTCATTTGACGTCAGTGGGACACGGCTGCCGCATCCCAGTGACGTCATCAGTAACGTCGCTCATCTGCTGTGACGCTGACTGACACCGCAACCTGTGACACCATCACGGACGAGGGCAGCGAGGGCGTCTGTGACGTCAGAGAGTGACAGTCCAGGTCGGTGTCCCGCAGAGAGTGTGACGTCAGACAACAGTCCCGCCCCGCCGTGGGGTCTCCGACACACACGTGGGAGGTCAGAGTGACCCCAGGGTGACGTCAGCGCAGAGCGACCACCGAGTGACCCCAGAGTGACTTCAGCACAGAGTGATCCCAGAGTGACGTCAGCACAGAGTGACCCCAGAGTGACGTCAGGGAAGAGCGACCCCATAGTGACCCCAGAGTGACGTCAGCGATACCCCGTACCGACCGGGAGCCCAGGACCTGACGTGCAGGTGAGTGACCAGGTGACGCAGGCAGAGTTATGCAAATGAGTTTGGGTGACCTCAACGTGACCCCTGACGTCACCCTCGAGGCCACCCGGACCCCTCCCTGGAGGCGACCCCCTGACCTCAGCTCCTACGTCAGCAGCGCGGGCAGCTGGTTCCTGCGGAGCCATCATAATTCATGCAAATTCATGCAAATTTATGCAGATTTATGAAAATTAACGCTGACGAGGGTGATCTGAGCTGCGGAGAGGATGAACGCAAATCTGCGCGGCTCCCGCTCGCTCCTCACTGAGCGCAGTGACCTCACGTGACCTCATGTGACCTCACGTGACCCCTCGAAGGGCAGCAGCGTTCTGCTAATTAAGAACTCATTATGCTCATTCATGCTGATTCCCATTAACTGGATGACGTCATTGGGGTGGGAACAGTGCCCAGCGTGACCTTGCGGCGACCCCCGGGTGACAACTGTGACGTCACCATCCTCCTCCTCCACCCCCGCCAGGTGACATCATCGCGACCCTGAGATGGCAGCGGGAGACCCCGTGTGACCCCCGTGTGACATCACCGAGACCCCAGCGACGTCAGCACTAATCCCGGAGCCCAGGTGAGGGTGACGCATGTGCTAATTTTTGCGAATGGGCGCCGTGACCCCTCTGACCTTGTGACGTCACAGGGCACTGCGGATCCACATTTGCGTAATATGCTGACGCATTTGCATATCCGTTACCCCAGCGGCCGGGGTGGCTTCCGGTCTCTTTTGCATGTCATTTGCATGGCTCCTCCCCCAGTGTCCACCAGGCATCCGGGTCATTTGCATACGATTTAAATGCTGTCATTTTAACCCCCAGGGGAACACGGGAGCCGCCTCATTTGCATGTCCCCGCCCCCGTTTCCAAGCCCGCTGACGCCACGCCCCCCACAGGGCCGCCATGCATCCCCCAGGCCGCCACCGGCCCACCCCCGCCGGGTTCCCGCCCCGACCGACAGGAGCCCCGCCCCTGATGTTCACGGGCGGCCCCGCCCTCCACGCCGCGAATCATCCTGCCAAGCCATGAGAGGGCGGGGCACCCAGGCCGGACCCGCCGAAGTCACGGGCCACGCCCACCCGCCACGCCCAGCCATGTCTTCCTCTCTCTGCCCATCACGTGCCTGGACCCTGTGACGTCACCCGAGACCTCCCGTGACCCCTCGTGACTCAACGTGACCCCAACGTGACCCCGAGCCCTGCGTTTCCACCCTGTGACGTCATAGTCCGTCCATCAGTCCCCGAGCTCCATGTTCTACTCAGTGCAGAGTCATCAGGCCACGCCCCGTGACGTCACATCCGCTGTGTCTGGGGGAGGGGGCGGGGACATCGATGCCAACAAAGAAATAAATAAATAAAAATGGTATTTTTGACGTCGCGCGTGTGACAGTCACGTGATTGGGCCCAGGGGGAGTGGCGGGGCAATCAGGGGCAACGCCCACATGTGTCAATTATTCGTGATGGCCACGCCTTCAGCAATGGAAAAGTCAACCCTGTCCATGCCCATGATGATTGTCCATCAAGAGGGACACGCCCACCCCAGCGACCTGTAAGTGACCTTTCCTGATGAATGAGAGGGCGGGGTCTGTGATGATGACTGTGAGGGCGGGGTCTGTGATGGTGACAGTGAGGGCGGGGTCTGTGATGGTGACTGTGTGAGGGCGGGGTCTGTGATGGTGACTGAGGGCGGGGTCTGTGATGACTGTGAAGGTGAGGGCGGGGTCTGTGATGACTGTGTGAGGGCGGGGTCTGTGATGGTGACTGTGAGGGCGGGGTCTGTGATGGTGACTGTGTGAGGGCGGGGTCTGTGATGGTGACTGTGAGGGCGGGGTCTGTGATGGTGACTGTGTGAGGGCGGGGTCTGTGATGGTGACTGTGAGGGCGGGGTCTGTGATGGTGACTGTGTGAGGGCGGGGTCTGTGATGGTGACTGTGAGGGCGGGGTCTGTGATGGTGACTGTGTGAGGGCGGGGTCTGTGATGGTGACTGTGAGGGCGGGGTCTGTGATGGTGACTGTGAGGGCGGGGTCTGTGATGGTGACTGTGAGGGCGGGGTCTGTGATGGTGACTGTGAGGGCGGGGTCTGTGATGGTGACTGTGAGGGCGGGGTCTGTGATGGTGACTGTGAGGGCGGGGTCTGTGATGGTGACTGTGAGGGCGGGGTCTGTGATGGTGACTGTGTGAGGGCGGGGTCTGTGATGGTGACTGTGAGGGCGGGGTCTGTGATGGTGACTGTGAGGGCGGGGTCTGTGATGGTGACTGTGAGGGCGGGGTCTGTGATGGTGACTGTGAGGGCGGGGTCTGTGATGGTGACTGTGAGGGCGGGGTCTGTGATGGTGACTGTGAGGGCGGGGTCTGTGATGGTGACTGTGAGGGCGGGGTCTGTGATGGTGACTGTGAGGGCGGGGTCTGTGATGGTGACTGTGAGGGCGGGGTCTGTGATGACTGTGAGGGCGGGGTCTGTGATGGTGACTGTGAGGGCGGGGTCTGTGATGGTGACTGTGAGGGCGGGGTCTGTGATGGTGACTGTGAGGGCGGGGTCTGTGATGGTGACTGTGAGGGCGGGGTCTGTGATGGTGACTGTGAGGGCGGGGTCTGTGATGGTGACTGTGAGGGCGGGGTCTGTGATGGTGACTGTGAGGGCGGGGTCTGTGATGGTGACTGTGAGGGCGGGGTCTGTGATGGTGACTGTGAGGGCGGGGTCTGTGATGGTGACTGTGAGGGCGGGGTCTGTGATGGTGACTGTGAGGGCGGGGTCTGTGATGGTGACTGTGAGGGCGGGGTCTGTGATGGTGACTGTGAGGGCGGGGTCTGTGGGTCTGTGACTGACTGTGAGGGCGGGGTCTGTGATGGTGACTGTGAGGGCGGGGTCTGTGATGGTGACTGTGAGGGCGGGGTCTGTGATGGTGACTGTGAGGGCGGGGTCTGTGATGGTGACTGTGAGGGTCTGACTGTGAGGGCGGGGTCTGTGATGGTGACTGTGAGGGGTCGTGATGGCGGGGTCTGTGATGGTGACTGTGATGATGGTGACTGTGTGAGGGCGGGGCGGTGACTGTGACTGTGATGTGAGTGTCGGGGTCTGTGAACTGTGATGGGTGACTGTGAGGTCGGACTGTGAGGGCGGGGTCTGTGATGAGGGCGGGGTCTGTGATGGTGACTGTGAGGGCGGGGTCTGTGATGTGATGGTGACTGACTGTGAGGGCGGGGTCTGTGATGGTGACTGTGTGAGGGCGGGGTCTGTGATGGTGACTGTGAGGGCGGGGTCTGTGATGGTGACTGTGAGGGCGGGGTCTGTGATGGTGACTGTGAGGGCGGGGTCTGTGATGGTGACTGTGAGGGCGGGGTCTGTGATGGTGACTGTGAGGGCGGGGTCTGTGATGGTGACTGTGAGGGCGGGGTCTGTGATGGTGACTGTGAGGGCGGGGTCTGTGATGGTGACTGTGAGGGCGGGGTCTGTGATGGTGACTGTGAGGGCGGGGTCTGTGATGGTGACTGTGAGGGCGGGGTCTGTGATGGTGACTGTGAGGGCGGGGTCTGTGATGGTGACTGTGAGGGCGGGGTCTGTGATGGTGACTGTGAGGGCGGGGTCTGTGATGGTGACTGTGAGGGCGGGGTCTGTGATGGTGACTGTGTGAGGGCGGGGTCTGTGATGGTGACTGTGAGGGCGGGGTCTGTGATGGTGACTGTGTGAGGGCGGGGTCTGTGATGGTGACTGTGAGGGCGGGGTCTGTGATGGTGACTGTGAGGGCGGGGTCTGTGATGGTGACTGTGAGGGCGGGGTCTGTGATGGTGACTGTGAGGGCGGGGTCTGTGATGGTGACTGTGAGGGCGGGGTCTGTGATGGTGACTGTGAGGGCGGGGTCTGTGATGGTGACTGTGAGGGCGGGGTCTGTGATGGTGACTGTGAGGGCGGGGTCTGTGATGGTGACTGTGAGGGCGGGGTCTGTGATGGTGACTGTGAGGGCGGGGTCTGTGATGGTGACTGTGAGGGCGGGGTCTGTGATGGTGACTGTGAGGGCGGGGTCTGTGATGGTGACTGTGAGGGCGGGGTCTGTGATGGTGACTGTGAGGGCGGGGTCTGTGATGGTGACTGTGAGGGCGGGGTCTGTGATGGTGACTGTGACTGTGTGAGGGCGGGGTCTGTGATGGTGACTGTGAGGGCGGGGTCTGTGATGACTGTGAGGGCGGGGTCTGTGATGTGTGAGGGCGGGGTCTGTGATGGTGACTGTGAGGGCGGGGTCTGTGATGGTGACTGTGAGGGCGGGGTCTGTGATGGTGACTGTGAGGGCGGGGTCTGTGATGGTGACTGTGAGGGCGGGGTCTGTGATGGTGACTGTGAGGGCGGGGTCTGTGATGATGGTGACTGACTGTGAGGGCGGGGTCTGTGATGGTGACTGTGAGGGCGGGGTCTGTGATGGTGACTGTGAGGGCGGGGTCTGTGATGGTGACTGTGAGGGCGGGGTCTGTGATGGTGACTGTGAGGGCGGGGTCTGTGATGGTGACTGTGAGGGCGGGGTCTGTGATGGTGACTGTGAGGGCGGGGTCTGTGATGGTGACTGTGAGGGCGGGGTCTGTGATGACTGTGAGGGCGGGGTCTGTGATGGTGTGTGAGGGCGGGGTCTGTGATGGTGACTGTGAGGGCGGGGTCTGTGATGGTGACTGTGAGGGCGGGGTCTGTGATGGTGACTGTGAGGGCGGGGTCTGTGATGGTGACTGTGAGGGCGGGGTCTGTGATGGTGACTGTGAGGGCGGGGTCTGTGATGGTGACTGTGAGGGCGGGGTCTGTGATGGTGACTGTGAGGGCGGGGTCTGTGATGGTGACTGTGAGGGCGGGGTCTGTGATGGTGACTGTGAGGGCGGGGTCTGTGATGGTGACTGTGAGGGCGGGGTCTGTGATGGTGACTGTGAGGGCGGGGTCTGTGATGGTGACTGTGAGGGCGGGGTCTGTGATGGTGACTGTGAGGGCGGGGTCTGTGATGGTGACTGTGAGGGCGGGGTCTGTGATGGTGACTGTGAGGGCGGGGTCTGTGATGGTGACTGTGAGGGCGGGGTCTGTGATGGTGACTGTGAGGGCGGGGTCTGTGATGGTGACTGTGAGGGCGGGGTCTGTGATGGTGACTGTGAGGGCGGGGTCTGTGATGGTGACTGTGAGGGCGGGGTCTGTGATGGTGACTGTGAGGGCGGGGTCTGTGATGGTGACTGTGAGGGCGGGGTCTGTGATGGTGACTGTGAGGGCGGGGTCTGTGATGGTGACTGTGAGGGCGGGGTCTGTGATGGTGACTGTGAGGGCGGGGTCTGTGATGGTGACTGTGAGGGCGGGGTCTGTGATGGTGACTGTGAGGGCGGGGTCTGTGATGGTGACTGTGAGGGCGGGGTCTGTGATGGTGACTGTGAGGGCGGGGTCTGTGATGGTGACTGTGAGGGCGGGGTCTGTGATGGTGACTGTGAGGGCGGGGTCTGTGATGGTGACTGTGAGGGCGGGGTCTGTGATGGTGACTGTGAGGGCGGGGTCTGTGATGGTGACTGTGAGGGCGGGGTCTGTGATGGTGACTGTGAGGGCGGGGTCTGTGATGGTGACTGTGAGGGCGGGGTCTGTGATGGTGACTGTGAGGGCGGGGTCTGTGATGGTGACTGTGAGGGCGGGGTCTGTGATGGTGACTGTGAGGGCGGGGTCTGTGATGGTGACTGTGAGGGCGGGGTCTGTGATGGTGACTGTGAGGGCGGGGTCTGTGATGGTGACTGTGAGGGCGGGGTCTGTGATGGTGACTGTGAGGGCGGGGTCTGTGATGGTGACTGTGAGGGCGGGGTCTGTGATGGTGACTGTGTGAGGGCGGGGTCTGTGATGGTGACTGTGAGGGCGGGGTCTGTGATGGTGACTGTGAGGGCGGGGTCTGTGATGGTGACTGTGAGGGCGGGGTCTGTGATGGTGACTGTGAGGGCGGGGTCTGTGATGGTGACTGTGAGGGCGGGGTCTGTGATGGTGACTGTGAGGGCGGGGTCTGTGATGGTGACTGTGAGGGCGGGGTCTGTGATGGTGACTGTGAGGGCGGGGTCTGTGATGGTGACTGTGAGGGCGGGGTCTGTGATGGTGACTGTGAGGGCGGGGTCTGTGATGGTGACTGTGAGGGCGGGGTCTGTGATGGTGACTGTGAGGGCGGGGTCTGTGATGGTGACTGTGAGGGCGGGGTCTGTGATGGTGACTGTGAGGGCGGGGTCTGTGATGGTGACTGTGAGGGCGGGGTCTGTGATGGTGACTGTGAGGGCGGGGTCTGTGATGGTGACTGTGAGGGCGGGGTCTGTGATGGTGACTGTGAGGGCGGGGTCTGTGATGGTGACTGTGAGGGCGGGGTCTGTGATGGTGACTGTGAGGGCGGGGTCTGTGATGGTGACTGTGAGGGCGGGGTCTGTGATGGTGACTGTGAGGGCGGGGTCTGTGATGGTGACTGTGAGGGCGGGGTCTGTGATGGTGACTGTGAGGGCGGGGTCTGTGATGGTGACTGTGAGGGCGGGGTCTGTGATGGTGACTGTGAGGGCGGGGTCTGTGATGGTGACTGTGAGGGCGGGGTCTGTGATGGTGACTGTGAGGGCGGGGTCTGTGATGGTGACTGTGAGGGCGGGGTCTGTGATGGTGACTGTGAGGGCGGGGTCTGTGATGGTGACTGTGAGGGCGGGGTCTGTGATGGTGACTGTGAGGGCGGGGTCTGTGATGGTGACTGTGAGGGCGGGGTCTGTGATGGTGACTGTGAGGGCGGGGTCTGTGATGGTGACTGTGAGGGCGGGGTCTGTGATGGTGACTGTGAGGGCGGGGTCTGTGATGGTGACTGTGAGGGCGGGGTCTGTGATGGTGACTGTGAGGGCGGGGTCTGTGATGGTGACTGTGAGGGCGGGGTCTGTGATGGTGACTGTGAGGGCGGGGTCTGTGATGGTGACTGTGAGGGCGGGGTCTGTGATGGTGACTGTGAGGGCGGGGTCTGTGATGGTGACTGTGAGGGCGGGGTCTGTGATGGTGACTGTGAGGGCGGGGTCTGTGATGGTGACTGTGAGGGCGGGGTCTGTGATGGTGACTGTGAGGGCGGGGTCTGTGATGGTGACTGTGAGGGCGGGGTCTGTGATGGTGACTGTGAGGGCGGGGTCTGTGATGGTGACTGTGAGGGCGGGGTCTGTGATGGTGACTGTGAGGGCGGGGTCTGTGATGGTGACTGTGAGGGCGGGGTCTGTGATGGTGACTGTGAGGGCGGGGTCTGTGATGGTGACTGTGAGGGCGGGGTCTGTGATGGTGACTGTGAGGGCGGGGTCTGTGATGGTGACTGTGAGGGCGGGGTCTGTGATGGTGACTGTGAGGGCGGGGTCTGTGATGATGACTGTGAGGGCGGGGTCTGTGATGGTGACTGTGAGGGCGGGGTCTGTGATGGTGACTGTGAGGGTCTGTGGGTGACTGTGATGGTGACTGTGAGGGCGGGGTCGGGGTCTGTGATGGTGACTGTGAGGGCGGGGTCTGTGATGGTGACTGTGAGGGCGGGGTCTGTGATGGTGACTGTGAGGGCGGGGTCTGTGATGGTGACTGTGAGGGCGGGGTCTGTGATGGTGACTGTGAGGGCGGGGTCTGTGATGGTGACTGTGAGGGCGGGGTCTGTGATGGTGACTGTGAGGGCGGGGTCTGTGATGGTGACTGTGAGGGCGGGGTCTGTGATGGTGACTGTGAGGGCGGGGTCTGTGATGGTGACTGTGAGGGCGGGGTCTGTGATGGTGACTGTGAGGGCGGGGTCTGTGATGGTGACTGTGAGGGCGGGGTCTGTGATGGTGACTGTGAGGGCGGGGTCTGTGATGTGTGACTGTGAGGGCGGGGTCTGTGATGGTGACTGTGAGGGCGGGGTCTGTGATGGTGACTGTGAGGGCGGGGTCTGTGATGGTGACTGTGAGGGCGGGGTCTGTGATGGTGACTGTGAGGGCGGGGTCTGTGATGGTGACTGTGAGGGCGGGGTCTGTGATGTGACTGTGAGGGCGGGGTCTGTGACTGTGAGGGCGGGGTCTGTGATGGTGACTGTGAGGGCGGGGTCTGTGATGGTGACTGTGAGGGCGGGGTCTGTGATGGTGACTGTGAGGGCGGGGTCTGTGATGGTGACTGTGAGGGCGGGGTCTGTGATGGTGACTGTGAGGGCGGGGTCTGTGATGGTGACTGTGAGGGCGGGGTCTGTGATGATGACTGTGAGGGCGGGGTCTGTGATGGTGACTGATGGGTCTCTCTGTGGGCGGAGCTTCTGGGTTGATTGACATTACGTTTGGGCGTGGTGACATTCAAACTCTATTACGGGCCGGGTTTGTCCATGATTGACATTTCTTGTGGGTGGGGTTTATATCAAGATCCTCTCCAATTGGGCGGAGTTTTCGCTTTGACTGACATTTCTTCTGGGCGTGGTTTAGGTCCCCTCAATTTCACATTGGGCGGGGCTAATCCCTGTTTGACGTTTCCTGAGGGCGTGGTTAGACTAATGGGCTTTCCCTGTGGGCGTGGCTTCATGTTTAATTGACATTTCCAGAGTGTGGGGCTGACACCTGTGGCTGACACTTTCCTGAGGGTGGAGCTATACATGATTGACGTTTATTGGGGCGGGGTTTTTATCAGTGGATCACCCTGTGGGCAGCGCTGCGGCTTTGATTGACATCAGCACTTCCGGTGTCCCGGAATCCCCCGCGGGCGTGTCCCTGTTCCCTGGGGCGTCTCCTGGGCGTTCCCGGAAGTGGGCGTGGCCCCGCCATGTCCCTGCTCGGCGCCCTGCGCGCCACGCTCCTGGCCTACGCCGTGGGCGCCGCCGTCCTCTTCCGGCAGCTGCTGCGGCGCCTGCGCGGGGGCTTCCGGCCGCCGGGTGAGTCACGTGGGGCGCGCAGGGGCGGCGCGGGGGACCCGGTTTGCGCAGTAGCGGTTCGCGCCCCCGATCGGGGTCCATGGGGTGGAAAAGTTTTGCAAAGTGACCGGAAGTCCCTCTTCCGCCATTTTTCATTAGGGAAGGCATCCGGAAGTGCCTCTTTTGCGGTTTCTCTCTTCCCCCTCGTGGCCCGGTGTACTCTGGTCTTTTCCGGCCGCCCTGTCCCTTCACTGGGATCCCCGGATGTCCCGCAAACATCCGCACAGGCGAAAAAATGCGGTTTATCCGCATGCTGCGCGCTGTTAAACCGCAGTGCGATGTGCCAGTACCGGAAGTGCTCCCTCCGCCATTTTTATTGAGGGCGTCGTTCCTTTCGGGAACTTGAAGGTGATCCGCTGCGGATTTTAAAGCCGCCCGGAGCTCGGTTGTGGTTTGGGCGTTTCTGGGACGCCCTGTACATTCCCGGGACCCCCTGGTGTCCCCCAGATCTGTCTGACGCGGATACGATAGGGAATTTCCCAGCATGCCCCGCTCCCCCTATGAGCAATGGGATTTGCCAGCACCGGAAGTTCCGTTTCCGCCATGTTTATCGAGGGAACCCTGCATTGTGCATAACGGAAGCACCTGTTCTACAGTTTGGAAAGCCTTTTCCGGGCCCCGGAGATTTCTGGGGTTTTCGGGGGCTCCCGTTGGTTTCGGCAGGGTCCCCGGATGTCTCAGATCAACTCCCGGAGCCTTTAAACCCGGGCCTCCCCGCAAGCAGCGCCCGCATTTCCCGCAGCGGAATTTGCCAGTACAGGAAATGCCGCTTCCGCCATCTTTCTTGTTGGAACATTGGGGCCTGGCAAACGGAAGCGGCTGCCGTAGAGGCGATCCGGGGCCCGGGACGATTCCGGGGGTGTCTGGGTCGTCCGTTTCCTTCGGGGAGTCCCCGGATGTGTGATCGTTTTTTGCAGAAGCGGCGCAAAGTCGGGGTCTCGCCGACAGCAGCCCCCGTGTGTCCTGCAGGCCAATTTGCCAGTACAGGAAGTTCGCTTTCCTCCATCTTTGTTGATGGAACTTTGCGATCCTGGAACCGGAAGCCCCGTTTGTGATGTTTTCGGAGCTGCTCCGGAGCCGCGGACCGTTCCGCGCGTTCCCTGGGCTCCCGATAGCTTTGGGGGAGTTCCCGGGATGTCTCATTAACTTCCGGTGAGCCCCGTAACCTCGGGATTCCGCCCACGCTGCGCCCTATTTGCCGCAATGCAGTTTGCCAGCACCGGAAGCGCTTCTCCCGCCATGCTGCTTGAGGGCATTTTGCCTTCCGGGGACCGTAAGCGATTTTGCTGCGGTTTCCAGGGCCTCCGGCGTGCGGGGAGACCTCGGAGGGTTTCCAGGGATCTCGTTCCCTTTATCCGGGTCTCCGGACGTCCCCTAAGTGTCTCCCCACGCTGGCGAACCGGGCTTTCCCTGCATGCTGTGCTCCGCCCCGCGGCGACTTAGTTTGCCAGCACCGGAAGCGCCGCCTCCGCCATGTATGTTAGGGGCAATGTGCCTTCACTGCCTCCCAAACTTAGTCCCCGGGTGGCGGGTCGGGGGGTGGGGATGGGGCATCAGTGACGTCAGCCCCAGAGGGAATGTCGGGGGCGTCAGTGACGTCAGCCCCAGAGGTCATGGGGGGCGTCAGTGACCTCAGCCCCAGAGGACCAAGGGGGGCGTCAGTGACGTCAGCTCCAGAGGACCATGGGGGTCAGTGACGTCAGCCCCAGAGGTCATGGGGGGCGTCAGTGACCTCAGCCCCAGAGGACCAAGGGGGGCGTCAGTGACGTCAGCTCCAGAGGACCATAGGGGGGCGTCAGTGACGTCAGCCTCAGAGGACCATGGGGGGCGTCAGTGACCTCAGCCCCAGAGGACCATGGGGGGTCAGTGACCTCAGCCCCAGAGGACCATGGGGGGTCAGTGACGTCAGTCCCAGAGGAGGGGGGGTGTCAGTGACGTCAGCCCTGTCTCCCTCGGGTCCCCCAGTTCCCCTGGTTGACGTTTGACCCCCGGGAAACGGAGGCCTCCGGGGTCCCGGCCCCCACCGCGGTGTTGTTATTGTTTTGTTTAAAAAGAAGAAAAGAGAAAACGTGAGACGTGGGGCGTCAGACTCTAGTTTATTATAAAGGGCGGGAGAATGGGAGACGAGGAGGAGGAACAGGGTAAATGGCTGACGGCCACGGCCACGGCCAGTCACCATAGAGAGAGAGAGAGAGAGCATGGGTGGGGCACGGAGTAGCACAGAGAGCGGGACAGAGAGCGGGACAGAGGAACAGAGGAACAGAGACAGAGAGATAGAGAGAGAGAGACAGAGAGACAGAGAGAGACAGACAGAGAGAGACAGAGAGAGACAGAGGAACAGAGAGACAGAGAGAGAGACAGAGGAACAGAGAGACAGAGAGACAGAGAGAGAGACAGATGAACAGAGAGACAGAGGAAGAGAGAGACAGAGGAAGAGAGAGACAGAGGAACAGAGAGACAGAGGAACAGAGACACACAGAGAGAGACAGAGGAACAGAGAGAGAGAGACAGATGACCAGAGAGACAGAGGAACAGAGAGACAGAGGAACAGAGAGACAGAGGAACAGAGAGAGAGACAGAGATAGAGAGACAGAGGAACAGAGAGACAGAGAGAGAGAGGAACAGAGAGAGAGACAGAGGAACAGAGAGACAGAGGAACAGAGAGAGAGAGCCAGAGGAACAGGGAGAGAGAGAGACAGAGGAACAGAGAGACAGAGAGAGAGAGACAGAGAGAGAGGAAGAGAGAGACAGAGGAACAGAGAGACAGAAGAACAGAGACAGAGGAACAGAGAGACAGAGAGAGAGACAGAGGATCAGAGAGACAGAAGAACAGAGACAGAGGAACAGAGAGACAGAGAGACAGAGAGAGAGACAGATGAAGAGAGAGACAGAGGAAGAGAGAGACAGGAAGAGAGAGAGACAGGAACAGAGAGACAGAGAGACAAAGAGACAGGAACAGAGAGACAGAGAGACAGAGGAACAGAGAGACAGAGACAGAGGAACAGAGAGACAGAGACAGAACCAGAGAGAGAGACAGAGGAACAGAGAGACAGAGAGAGAGAGACAGACGAACAGAGAGAGAGACAGAGGAACAGAGAGACAGAGAGAGAGAGACAGAGGAACAGAGAGAGAGAGACAGAGGAACAGAGAGACAGAGAGACAGAGGAACAGAGAGAGAGAGACACAGGAACAGAGAGACAGAGGAACAGAGAGAGAGAGACACAGGAACAGAGAGACAGAGAGACAGAGGATCAGAAAGACAGAGGATCAGAGAGACAGAAGAACAGAGAGACAGGAACAGAGAGACAGAGAGACAGAGGAACAGAGAGACAGAGAGACAGAGAGAGAGACAGATGAACAGAGAGACAGAGGAACAGAGAGACAGAGGAAGAGAGAGACAGAGAGACAGAGAGAGAGACAGAGGAACAGAGAGACAGAGGAACAGAGAGACAGAGAGACAAAGAGACAGGAACAAAGAGACAGATGAACAGAGAGACAGAGGAACAGAGAGACAGAGAGAGACAGAGGAACAGAGAGAGAGACAGAGGAACAGAGACAGAAGAACAGAGAGACAGAGAGAGACAGACAGACAGAGTATCAGAGAGACAGAAGAACAGAGAGACAGAGAGACAGAGGAACAGAGAGACAGAGAGACAGAGAGAGAGACAGATGAACAGAGAGACAGATGAACAGAGATACAGAGGAACAGAGACACACAGAGAGAGACAGAGGAACAGAGAGAGAGACAGAGAGAGAGACAGAGGAACAGAGAGACAGAGAGAGAGAGGAACAGAGAGAGAGAGACAGAGGAACAGAGAGAGAGAGCCAGAGGAACAGGGAGAGAGAGAGACAGAGGAACAGAGAGACAGAGAGAGAGAGACAGAGAGAGGAAGAGAGAGACAGAGGAACAGAGAGACAGAAGAACAGAGAGACAGAGGAACAGAGAGACAGAGAGAGAGACAGAGGATCAGAGAGACAGAAGAACAGAGACAGAGGAACAGAGAGACAGAGAGACAGAGAGAGAGACAGATGAAGAGAGAGACAGAGGAAGAGAGAGACAGGAAGAGAGAGAGACAGGAACAGAGAGACAGAGAGACAAAGAGACAGGAACAGAGAGACAGAGAGAGACAGAGAGAGACAGATGAACAGAGAGACAGAGGAACAGAGAGACAGAGAGACAGAGGAACAGAGAGACAGAGAGAGAGACAGAGGAACAGAGAGACAGAGGAACAGAGAGACAGAGGAACAGAGAGACAGAGAGACAAAGAGACAGGAACAGAGAGACAGAGAGACAGAGGAACAGAGAGAGAGACAGAGAGAGAGACAGAGGAACAGAGAGACAGAGACAGAGAGACAGAGGAACAGAGAATCAGAGAGACAAAGAGACAGGAACAGAGAGACACAGAGAGACAGAGGAACAGAGAGACAGAGAGACAAAGAGACAGGAACAGAGAGACAGTGAGAGACAGAGAGAGACAGATGAACAGAGAGACAGAGGAACAGAGAGACAGAGGAACAGAGGAACAGAGAGAGAGGACCAGAGAGACAGAGGAAGAGAGACAGAGGAACAGAGAGACAGAGAGACAGAGAGACAGAGGAACAGAGAGACAGAGAGACAGAGAGACAGAGACAGAGGAACAGAGAGACAGAGGAACAGAGAGACAGAGAGACAGAGAGACAAAGAGACAGGAACAGAGAGACAGAGAGAGACAGAGGAACAGAGAGACAGAGAGAGAGAGAGAGACAGAGGAACAGAGAGAGAGACAGAGAGACAAAGAGGAATAGAGAATCAGAGAGACAAAGAGACAGGAACAGAGAGACAGAGAGAGAGAGACAGGAACAGAGAGAGAGACAGAGGAACAGAGAGACAGAGACAGAGACGAGAGAGAGAGCGCGAGAGCGTAAATGGGCAGGGCCCATCTTTAAAGGGGTCCTCTGCACCTGCCTGCAGACTTAGTTCCCATGGAACCCTGGGCTGACCAGGGTTCTGCCTGAGTGGATTCCAGCAGGTCACGGGGGCCAGGCCAGTCAATGCCTGAACCTTTCAGGTGGCGCCCGCCGCCCGGCTGGTTCGAGAGCTGCTGCCGACTGTGCGAGGTTCATTTATTGTAGTTTAACGAGCTGACCCCGCGTCAGCGCGCATCTCTCACGCGCGTGGTTAGAGAGGGACTCTTTGGTCCCTGGGGGCGGCGCGGGGGTGGGGTGGGGTCGTCGTTTATGATGAAGAAATTCACGTTCCATTCACAGAGCCGCGTGTTGTGGCCGCCTGGGGCCCAGGTGGGGGAATCGACAGGCGGGGCTTCCGGTTCCACAGTGACGTCATCTGCGGCGTCGCCGCGGTGCCCTCGCTGCAAACGGCCCTAGCTGTGGGGTGGGAGGGGAATTCTGCCTCGGGCCTTCGGCGGGGAGGGGGCGGCGCCCAGGCCCGTTTGCCCCAGGCCCGTTCTCCCTCTCGCACTGCGGCCTCTTCCGAGGAACTGCAATGCGCAGACTGCACTGCAAATAAGCAGCAGGTTCCCTGCCTTTGCCAGCACCGGAAGCGCCTCTCCCGCCATGACTGTTGAGGGCATTTTCCTCTTCCGGGAACCATAAGCTGCTTTGCCGCGGTTTCCAGGACCCCCGGAGGGCGGGGAGAACTCCGCGCGTTTCCGGGGATGCCGTTACCTTCATCGGGGTCTCCGGACGCCCCCAAACTGTCCCCCGACGCCCGGGAACCCGGCTTTCCCAGCATCCTGAGCTCCGCCCCCCGGCGACGGAGTCTGCCAGCACCGGAAGCGCTGACTCCGCCATGTTTGTTAGGGGCAAGCCACCTTCTGTGCCCCCCCCCTCACTCGCGGAGTCCCCGGTCGTCGGGGTTTTGGCAACGGAGGTGGCCTCGGCCTCCGCCGGTGGCGTTCAGCCCTCCGCGTTTGTCCGTGGTCCGTGCGGTCCGGGTGCGGTGAGGACACTGGAGCGCCCGACATCTTTCCCGGCCAGGACTCGGTTTCCCGTGATGCTTCGCTCCCTTTTCTGGGGGGGACCCTCTGTCCTCACGGGACCCGGGGCGGCCGCCATATCCTGCGGTGGCGCTCATCCTCATGGGAAATGTAGTCCCCACGGGAAGCTGTGGAAAAATGCAATGTTTGCAGTGGATGCGGACGAAAGTCCATAGTTCTGGGCTTGTGCCGGGTCGCAGAGCCTCATGGGAGATGTAGTCACCCCGGGAAGTGTTATAACGCCGTCTGTTTGACACCAGCGATAGCGCTGTGCATCATGGGAGATGTAGTCCCCACGGAAGGCTCCCGCTACCCCAAGTGTCCTTTGTTTTCACAGGAAACGTTCATACCCCCTTCCTTTCAGGCCCCAGCGGCGTCGCAGTGCATCGTGGGATTTGTAGTCCCCGCGGAGACACCGCGGGGTGGGGGTGGCGATCTGGGAACCTGGCCGTCCCATGTGTTGAGCGTGACTTCTCTGTCTTGGCGTTAACCGTGTGATGCGTCAATTGACTAAATGATAGGTGACAGCGCTGCGCTCCCTCTGGGATTTTTTTGTTTTTTTTAATGGAGTTTTCTGGGTGTCGCTGCAGTTTCGTTCAAATCACTGCGGAGCCTGGAAACGCTGTTGCTGCTGTTGACGTAGAACATCGGTCTTTTTATATAAATATAAATATGAATATAAACATAAATACAAATATAAATATACATAAATACATATAAATATAAATATAACACAAATATAATTAATATGAATATACACATATAATAAAATATGAATATACTTATGTAAATACAAATAAATAAAATAAATGTAAATATACATAAATATAAATAAGTATAAATATGTATAATTACACGTCATAAATATATAAATATAAATATATAGAAGTAAGCATAAATATAAATATAAACGTAAATATAAATATAATTAAATATAACTATAAATATACATAAACATCTATAAATATATATGAATATAAATATCAACATAAATATCAATATAGATATCAATATGAATTTAAATATAAATTCGAATATATGCACACATATATAATTTGGATTTTTGGAAACCTTAGCTGTGCTGTCACCTTTGAGACACTGGATTAAATACGCAAGGCCTTATCCACGTGGGTTTGATTCAAAAACTAATAAAGTTTTCTCTAAATAAAAACTAAAGAGGTGAGCGGTGTAACGGGAATCTCAGCCTCGGTGCTCACGGAGGCGCTAAGCCGAAGGAGATTAACGCTCGTTTTTGGTTTGCGACACCCGGGTCATTTTTATTACAACATCAATCAGGACACTGAGTAAATTTCGCGACGCCGTCTCCGATGTCGCTGGAGTGACGCGAGCAGTTAGCGGTGGGGACACTCCTCACGTCGTGAGTCACGGGCAGAGTCTACGTAGAAATTACCGCAGAGTGAGTTTCCGTTCTGAGTCCGTGAGCTGCGTGGTGTGGCGTCGACGCCTCTGCAGCCTTTGCCTAGTTGATCATTACAGGGCGCGGTGGTCGTTCATTGTCACTATTATCATTATAATTATTATTATTATTATGATTATCATTATCATGATTATTATCAGTATTATTGCTATTATCGTTATTATTGCGGTGTGAGATGATAAAGGCGGCGAGGACGCTTCCCAGGGCTGAGCGTTTACGTCTTTTGAGGTTGTAAATGGGGGAGGTTTTAAAAGGCCTCACTTCCTGCCCTCACTTCCTGCCCTCACTTCCTGTCCTCCCTTCCCGTCCTCACTCCCCGTCCCTCACTTCCCGTCCTCACTCCCCGTCCCTCACTCCCCGTCCCTCACTTCCCATCCCTCTCTTCCCTGTCCCTCACTTCCCGTCCTTACTTCCCTGTCCCTCACTCCCCGTCCCTCTCTTCCCGCCCTCTCTTCCTGCCTTCACTTCCCGTCCTCACTTCCCGTCCTCACTTCCCTGTCCCTCACTTCCCATCTCTCACTTCCCGTCTCTCACTTCCCTGTCCCTCACTTCCCGTCCCTCACTTCCCGTCTCTCACTTCCCTTCTCTCTTCCTGTCCTCTCTTCCCACCCTCACTTCCCTGTCCCTCACTTCCCTGTCCCTCTCTTCCCATCTCTCACTTCCCTTCTCTCACTTCCTGTCCTCACTTCCCTGTCCCTTACTTCCCTTCTTTCACTTCCTGTCCCTCACTTCCCGTCCTCTCTTCCTGTCCTCACTTCCCTGTCCCTCACTTCCCATCTCTCACTTCCCGTCTCTCACTTCCCTGTCCCTCACTTCCCGTCCCTCACTCCCCGTCCCTCTCTTCCCGCCCTCTCTTCCTGCCTTCACTTCCCGTCCTCACTTCCTGTCCTCACTTCCCTGTCCCTCACTTCCCATCTCTCACTTCCCGTCTCTCACTTCCCTGTCCCTCACTTCCCGTCCCTCACTTCCCATCTCTCACTTCCCTTCTCTCACTTCCTGTCCTCACTTCCCTGTCCCTTACTTCCCTTCTTTCACTTCCTGTCCCTCACTTCCCGTCCTCGCTTCCTGTCCTCACTTCCCGTCTCTCACTTCCCGTCCTCACTTCCGCCCCACTTCCTGTCCGCAGTGCTCCCCCGGCAGCCGGGCCGCGTGGCCATCGTCACGGGCGGCACCGCGGGCATCGGCCTGGAGACGGCGCGGCAGCTGGCGGCCCTGGACTTCCGGGTGGTCATCGGTGAGGTGTCGGGGGCGGCAGGGCGGGCAGGGCGGGGGCGGGGCCTGGCCTGGGGAGGGGCTCACTTCCGCCCATAGTGGGTGGATTTCCGGGTTCTCAGTGTGACACCACCGTGGGTCGATTTTTCCTGTTCCAGCCGGAAATGACGAGGCGACGGCGCAGGAAGTGGTGACGCGGATCCGGGCGGAGACGCAGAACGAGAAGGGTGAGCGGGGCGGGGCCGGGGCGGGGCCGGTGGTGTAGGAGGCAGTGGGTGGGAAGGGGCGGGGCTGGTGAGAGGGGCGGGGCTGCGCTGAGTGCCACCCGCTGACGCCACTATCCGCCCCGCCCCGGCAGTGCACTTCCTGTTCTGTGACCTCGCCTCCCTGGCCTCCGTCAGGAAGTTCGCCAGCGACTTCCTGTCCCTGGGGTTCCCGCTGCACGTGCTCGTGAACAACGGTGAGGGGCGGGGCCGGGCCAGGGTGGGCGGGGCCGTGGGGGCGGGGTGGGTGGGGCCACAGCTGCGTATGCAAATGAGACTCCGGGTCAGAGACTGAGATGCAAATGAGGCCATGAATATTCAGCGACCCAACCCTCGATATGCAAATGAGCCTCGCCTTGCGGTCCCTGGGGCTGGGCCGGGCTGATTTGCATATTCGAGTGGACATTTGCATATTCATGGGCCCGTTTGCGCCTCTGCATCGCCGGGGCTCAAAGGGGGAGGGGCATGCAAATGAGGCGCTCAGACAAGGAGCTGCAGGCTCCACCCACCGCCTCATTTTCATATTCATGGGTCATTTGCATGTCTCACGGGGTGGGCGTGGCTTCACCGGGACACACCACAAAGACAAACCGGCAGCTCATTTGCATATGCAAATGAGGGTCCTCACTCATTCCGTCCCCGCCCCCTGGCCTGCCCTTCAGTGACCTCACCCCGCCCACTGCATCCTAAAACCCTCCCCTCACCCCGACCCCGCCCCTCACGCCGGCCCCGCCCTCTCCCCGCAGCGGGCGTGATGCTGGCCCCCCCCGCCCGACCCCCGACGGCTTCGAGCCGCACCTGGGCGTGAACTTCCTGTCCCACTTCCTGCTGACGCGGCTGCTGCTGGGGCCTGCTGCGCGCGGCGGGGTCACGGGGTCGGAGGTCGCGCGTCGTCACCGTGGCGTCGGCCACGCACTACGTGGGGCGGCTGGACGTGGACGCGCTGCGCGCCAGGTGGGCGGGGCCGCAGGAAGGCGGGGCCCGGGGGCGGGGCCTGTGCAGATTCAGATCCCTGAACTACGGGCGGGGGCGGGGCTGAGCTAGAGGTGGGCGGAGTCAGCAGGAAATTGGCGGGACACACCCGGAAGTGGGCGTGGCTGGCAGAAGTGGGCAAGGGAAAAGCGGAAGTGGCCCTGGGAGGGCTCAGGGGGCGTGGCCTCTGGGGTCCTCAGGAGTGGGCGGGGGCAGGGGCTGAGGGGGCGTGGCCTGAGGTGCAAGGCCTGTGGCCCGATCAGAAACACGGAAGTGGGCGGGGCTGGCTGAAGCGGGTGTGACGGGACTGACCCCGCCCCCGCCCCGCCCCGCAGCCCCGCCCACTCCGCGCACGCGGCCTACGCGGCGAGCAAGCTGGCGCTCGTGCTGTTCGCCAGGCGGCTGCAGCGGCTGCTGGCGGCGTCGGGCGACCCCGTGACCTCCAACATGGCCGACCCGGGCGTGGTCGCTACCGCCCTGTACCGGGGGGCGTGGTGGGGCCTGAGGGCGGCGAAGAGCGCGCTGGGCGGGGCCCTGTTCAAGGTGAGGAGCACTGCGGGGAGCACTGCGGGGAGCACTGAGTGAGGAGCACTGAGCACTGAGCGAGGAGCACTGAGTGAGGAGCACTGAGTGAGGAGCACTGAGTGAGGAGCACTGAGCACTGAGTGAGGAGCACTGAGCACTGAGTGAGGAGCACTGAGCGATGAGCACTGAGTACTGAGTGAGGAGCACTGAGTGAGGAGCACTGAGCACTGAGTGAGGAGCACTGAGTGAGGAGCACTGAGCACTGAGTGAGGAGCACTGAGCACTGAGTGAGGAGCACTGAGCACTGAGTGAGGAGCATTGAGTGAGGAGCACTGAGTGAGGAGCACTGAGTGAGGAGCACTGAGCACTGAGTGAGGAGCACAGTGAGGAGCACTGAGCGAGGAGCACTGAGTGAGGAGCACTGAGTGAGGAGCACTGAGTGAGGAGCACTGAGCGACGAGCACTGAGTACTGAGTGAGGAGCACTGAGTGAGGAGCACTGAGTGAGGAGCACTGAGCACTGAGTGAGGAGCACTGAGCACTGAGTGAGGAGCACTGAGTGAGGAGCACTGAGTGAGGAGCACTGAGCACTGAGTGAGGAGCACTGAGCACTGAGTGAGGAGCACTGAGTGAGGAGCACTGAGTGAGGAGCACTGAGCACTGAGTGAGGAGCACTGAGCACTGAGTGACGAGCACTGAGTGAGGAGCACTGAGTGGGGAGCATTGAGCACTGAGTGAGGAGCACTGAGTGGGGAGCATTGAGCACTGTGTGGGGAGCATTGAGCATTGAGCACTGAGTGAGGAGCACTGAGTGAGGAGCATTGTTTGGGGAGCACTAAGGAGCACTGTGTGGGGAGCACTGTTCGGGGAGCACTGAGTGAGGAGCACTGAGCACTGAGTGAGGAGCACTGTGTGGGGAGCACTGTTCGGGGAGCACTAAGTGAGGAGCACTGTGTGGGGAGCACTGTGTGGGGAGCACTCTCTCTCTCTGACTCTCTCTCTCTCCCTGACTCTGACCCCGCCCCCTCCCCGCCCCCCCCGGCCCCGCCCCGCAGACCCCCGCCGAGGGCGCCTGGACCCCGGTCTTCGTGGCCGCCGCCCCCGAGCTGGAGAACCAGGGCGGCGTCTACTTCGTGGACGAGGCCCCCGCGGCGCCGCTCGGCCTCTCGGGAGACCCCGGGCTGCAGGAGGCTGTGGGCGGCGGCCGAGCGCGCCGTGGGCGTGGCCGGGAGGAGTGACGTCACCCAGGGCAGTGATTCCGGGAGGCCCCGCCCAACGACAACTCGGCCACGCCCAGGAGTGAAGACGGGGCGGGGCCGGGAGGTCGGCGAGGACGTCACAGGAACGGAGGCCCCGCCCCGAGTCATGACTGAAGGCTGTGGCGGTGACGTCACGGAGGCACCGCCCATTTCCCGGCCCCGCCTCCAATGGTCAATAAAGAGACTGAGATCTGAGTCCACTGCGTGGGGTTTGCGGGGGGCGGGGCCGGGGGCAGGAAGTCCCGCCCTCCGCCTGGGTGACGGTAGATTGACTGACACAACCCCGGCAGGAAGTCCTGCCCACGGCGCTGACTGACATTGTCAGCATGGGGCGGGGCTGCGGAAATGATTGACAGCTCAGGTGCAAATATAAGGTTTATTCCCGGCCCCGCACCCTGGAGAGCGCGCTGACGTCATCCTCGCTGACGTCACTTCCGGGCGAGCATGACGGCGAACGGACCCCCTGGGCGGCGCAGGGTGAGGTCGGGAAACCCCGCGGCTGCCGTCAGCGCCCGGAACTCCGCCTCCTCCCGCTCGCGCCCAGCGGCCTGGGCGAGCATGGTGAGTGACGTCAGCAACGCGGGCAGCGGGCCCCGCCCCCCGGGGGAGAGCACGGCCTCGACCAGGAGCAGGGCGGAGCCTGCGGGATCGGAGTGACGTCAGAGAGCAGGGGGCGGGGTCATAGAGATGGGCCCCGCCCTCCTCTCGAGGCCCCGTCCCTCCCTCCCCGAGACCCCGCCCCTCCTCCTGAGGCCCCGCCTCCTCACTGCACCCCGCCCCTCCTCCCGAGGCCCCTGCCCATCATCCCGAAGCCCCGCCCCCTCCTCACCGCGCCCCGCCCTCCCCAGCAGCTCCGCGCAGGCCGCGTCGTCCCAGTCGTGCAGAACCCGCGCCAGGACGTAAAGGTCGGCAGGGGGGAGGGGCGACCGGAAGAAGTCTCCTGGGGGCGGGGCCGGGACAGTTAGTGACGTCAGGGGCCGGAGAGAAAGTGTGGCGGGTGAGCGGGGATTCTGAGTGAATGACGGACAGGTGGGCGGGGCCACAACTGATGGACCTGAGGGCGGGGCTAAAGACTCAAATGGGCGGGGCTTTTCTCAATGATTGAGAGGTCCAGGCAGCCTAAGTGTGATTGACAAGTGGGCGGGGCTACAGTTTGACGGGAGGGCAGGATTGGACATTAAATGACCGATGGGCGGTGCTGAGGATGATTGACATGCGGGAACCACCCCCAGGTCCCGCCCCCGGAAGCCCGCACCTCCCACGAAGCGGACGCTCGGCTCCGCCCCCGGGACCCGGAAGTGCTGCTGGGCGGCGGCCGCGACCTCCGGGGTCTCGAACACGGTGACGCTGCTGCCGGGGTAGAGACGGGCGAGGGCGGCGGCCAGGGCGCCGGAGCCTCCTGGGGCGGGGTCGGTGAGAGGGGCGGGTCAGTGGGAGGGGGGTGGTCAGGAATGGAGTGAGGGGCGGGATCAGTGAAAGGGACGGGTTTTTCATGAGTGAGGTGGGCGGGGTCATGTGAGAGGGGCGGGTTCATTGAGTGAGGGGTGGGTGTCAGTGACGAGGGGCGGTGGTCAGATGAGAGGGGCCGGGTTGCATGAGTGAGGGGTGGGGTCAGTGAGAGGGGCGGGTCAGTGAGAGGGGCGGGGTCAGTGAGAGCGGGGCGGGGTGCAGTGAGAGGGACGCGGTCAGTGAGAGGGGCGGGTTCATGAGTGAGGGGCGGGGTCAGTGAGAAGGACGGGGTCAGTGAAGAGGGGCGCGGGTCAGTGAGAGGGACCGGCGGTCAGTGAGCAGGGGCGGTGTTCATTGAGTGAAGGGGCGCGTCAGTGAGTAGGGGCGGGTTTGCATGAGTGAGGGGCGGGGTCAGTGAGAGGGGCGGGGTTTCATAGAGTGAGGGGCGGGGTCAGTGAGAGGAGGGCGGGGTCAGTGAGAGGGGCGGGTTCTATGGAGTGAGGGCGGGGTCAGTGAGAGGGACGGGGTCAGGTTGAGGGGA
>NW_023276919.1:9847257-9908191 GCF_003668045.3 Cricetulus griseus | reverse complement strand
CCATGAAGCCCTGCGCCAGCTCCGTCAGCAACCGGAAGTCCTGCTCCAGAGGCTCCGCCCCGTCGCCCTTCTCCCCGGCCATGGAGACCCTGCAGCAGCCGACGCCCCGGCCCCGGCCCCGGCCCAGCTTTAAATGCGCTCAGGGGGCGGGGCCTCCGGGGCGAGGGCGGGGCTAATCCGGGAAATCCCGGCTCAGCCGGATCAGGGCCGGGGGCGGGGCCTGTGGATCCTCCGGTCTCAGTGTCTCAGCGACCCCGCCCCCCGCTGACTGACGGGCGGGTGACCTCACAGAGGGCGGGGCCTCACCCGGGGATCCCTCTGATCCGGTTTAATCCGCATCCCAGCTGACGTCACCGCCGGGGCTCCAGGACCGGGAAACCCCGTGACGGGTGTATTGGGGTCAGGGATGACGTCATCGATGACGTCGGGGGAACCCCTGGGGCGTGAGTCACGTCCACAGTATCACAGGACCGGGAGATGATTGACAGGTGCCTGGGGGAGGAATTCCCGCCCTAGGCGTGAGGTGTCCTGGGTGATTGACATCCTGGGGTGACCTCATCGTTGTCGATAGGGACCCAGGAGGGGCGGAAGTCCCGCCCGATGTGTCATTCAATGGGGAGATGATTGACTGTAGGAAACTAGAGAGGAAGTCCCGCCCCCTGCGTCATAGGACGGGGAGATTGACAGGAATTTACGACCCCACTGTCAGAGGACTGGGAGGTGATTGACCAACACAGGGGAGGAAGTCCCGCCCTCAGCGTCACAGGACAGGGAAATGATTGACAGGGACAGGGGAGGAAGTCCCGCCCTCAGCCTCAGAGTACAGGGAGATGATTGACAGGGAAAGGGAGGAAGTCCCGCCCTCAGCCTCAGAGTACAGGGAGATGATTGACAGGGACAGGGGAGGAAGTCCCGCCATCAGCCTCAGAGTACAGGGAGATGATTGACAGGGACAGGGGGGCAAGTCCCGCCCTCAGCCTCAGAGTACAGGGAAATTATTGACAGGGACAGGGGAGGAAGTCCCGCCATCAGCCTCAGAGTACAGGGAGATGATTGACAGGGACAGGGGGGCAAGTCCCGCCCTCAGCCTCAGAGTACAGGGAAATTATTGACAGGGACAGGGGGGGAAGTACCGCCCTCAGCCTTAGGGGACAGAAGGATGATTGACAGGGACAGGGGGGGAAGTCCCGCCCTCAGCTTCAGAGTACAGGGAGATGATTGACAGGGACAGGGGAGTAAGTCCCGCCCTCAGCCTCAGAGTACAGGGAGATGATTGACAGGGACAGGGGAGGAAGTCCCGCCCTCAGCCTCAGAGTACAGGGAAATGATTGACACGGACAGGGGAGGAAGTCCCGCCCTCAGCCTCAGGGGACAAGTGGATGAATGACAGGGACAGGGGAGGAAGTCCCGCCCTCAGCGTTTGAGGACGGGGAGGTGATTGACAGGGACTGGGTTGGACGTCCCGCCCTCAGCCTCAGGGTACAGGGAGGTGATTGACAGGGATTGGGGAAGAAGTCCCGCCCTCAGCATCTGAGGACGGGTTGGTGATTGACAGGGACAGGGGAGGAACTCCCTGTGTGTCCAGGGAGGATTTCCTGTGTGTCCAGTTAGTCCCGCCCTCAGCGTGTCAAAAGATTTCCATCCCGCAGTGATGACATCCTTGAGGGGCGGGACTCATCCCGCTCCTGTCAATCAACCCCGTCTGTGTCTCAGCACCAGACGGAGGGGCGGGACTTCCTGGACACACAGGAAATCATCAGTCATCACCATGGTGACCTCACAGCTCAAACAAACCCGACTGGCAAGGGGCGTGACTTCCATTTTGGGACCGGAAGTTGTCAGTTATTGACTCCCCGCCCTCCCCTTGACGTCACAGCTGACCCTGGTGTCCAGGTTATTGGCAGAAGTGCTTCGTGTGGGCGGGACTTCCTTCCCGGGACCGGAAGTATCAGTCTGCCCAGTGTAGCCTGATGACGTCATTGCCCTCACTGCCGCCACAGGGGCTGACGGGGTCACCTGAGGTCATGGACCCAGAGGGCGGAACTTCCTGGCAAGTACCGGAAGTTGTCAATCCCGACCGCCTCAGTGTCCACCGATGACGTCATGGGTGTGACTGACGTCACCAGAAACAATACGGTGGTCAGAGCATGAGGACTGCACGGGTGGGACTTCCTGTCCCAGAGAGGAAGTGACTGCTGTGTGAGACCCCATCCCCAGTGAGTGACGTCACCGCCCACAGTGGTCACCTGGCGTCATGGGTGGCAGAGGCGGGACTTCCTGTTGGAACCGGAAGTTAAAGATTATTCAGCCCAATCTCCCTGCTGACGGTGGGGGCGGGACTTCCTGCGCTGGACTGTGAGTCCCTGGGGACTCCAACCCGACCTGACGTCATGGGCTGTGAGGGCGGGACTTCTGGGCGGCGACCGGAAGTGGCCAGATATCACCCGAGAGTGCACAGTGATGACGTCATGGTCCCCAGCTGCGTCACACGGAGGTGGTTAGGGTGGGCGGGACTTCCAGTCCGGCCCATGAAGTTGTCAGTCTGTAGCCCCAGGCTGACGTCACGGACCCGCCCTCGTCCCCGGCGCGCACAGAGACTTCCGGCCACACCGGGAGCAGGGGGGGAGGGGATTTATTTGGTGAAGGGGGAAAGGGGCGGAGTCAAGGCGGCCACGCCCCCACCACAGTCGACATTTAAAAGGGCGCTGACGTCACACTGCACCCGGGAGCTAGCTCGTGTACTTCCTGTCCGTGACGTCCCGGTGGGCGTGGCAGCCGCGGTGGGCGGGGCCCTCACCGGCTCCAGGCGCTGCGGCGGCGCCGCGGGGAGCGAGGGGAGCGGGACCGCGGTGGTCCCCGCCCCGGCGGTGGCGGCTGCGCCTGCGCTCGCGCTCCCGGTCCGCGCGGTGCCGCCGCGGCGCCTCCGTCTCCTCCTCCTCGGCGTCACTTCCGGGTCGGCTCCCGCTTCTGCTTCCGGCTCCGCCCTTCCGGTGCTGCTCCCGCCCGGGCTCCGGCTCGCGGTCTCCCCGGTCGTCGTCTCCGCCCCGCGCTGCGTCCTCTCTGCGCGATGACGTCACCGGGGTGGGCGGGGCCGACGTCACCGCGGGGTCGCTTCCGGTTTTGGCAGGCGGGGGCCGGGCCCTGCCCCGCCCCCGGCTCCGCCCGCGGCTCCTCCCCCGCGGCCTGCGCGTCCCGCTCCTCCTGGGCGGGGGCCGGTGGAAGGGGCCTGGGGCGGGGCGGGGCCCCCGGGGGCGGGGCGGGCCTACGCGCGCGCGGCCACGCCCTGCAGCATGTCCAGCACGGGGCCCAGCAGGGCGTCGGCGGGCGCGTCCGCGGGGGCGGGGCCCCGGCGGGGGAGGGCGGGGGTCCCGGGGCCCTGCGTCGCGCCCGGCGCCCCGCGGCTGAGCCAGCAGCGTCAGCAGCCGTTGGCGCAGCTCCCGCTCCCGGCGCTGCAGCCCCAGCGCCCGGCGCTTCTCGCGCTCCACGCGGGCGAGCTCGGCCTTCCTGCAGCCGGCGGCGCTCGTCCTGGTGCTGCCGCCGCCGCGCCGCCTGCGGGGGTCAGAGGGGTCACGGGGGTCAGGGGGGGGGTCAGACGGGGGTCCACGGGGGTCAGAGGGGGTCACGGGGGTCAGACGGGGGTTCACGGGGGTCAGAGGGGGGTCACACGGGGATCATTGGGGGTCAGAGGGGGTCATGGGGGTCAGACGGGGTCACGGGGGTCAGAGGGGGTCATGGGGGTCACACGGGGACAAGAGGGGCGGTCACCACAGGGTCACAGAGGTCAGAGGGTGTCAGAGGGGGGTACACGGGGGTCAGAGGGGGGATCATTGGGGTCAGAGGGGGTCACAGGGGTCACGGGGTCATAGGGGGATCATTGGGGGTCAGAGGGAGGTCACAGGGGGTCAGATGGGGGGCCAGAGGCGGTCAGAAGGGTTCACATGGGGGTCAGAGGGAGGTCAGAGGGGTCATTGGGGGTCACACGGGGACAGAGGGGGGTCACACAGGGTCACAGAGGTCAGAGGGGAGGTCAGAGGGGGTCAGAGGGGGGTCACACGGGGGTCAGAGGGAGGTCAGAGGGGGTCACAGGGAGGTCACAGGGGGTCACACGGGGGTCACAGGGGGACCACATGGCGGCCACATCAGGTCAGGTAGGGGTCAGATGTCACACAAGGTCACATCGGATCACAAAAGGGTCAAATGGGGTCCCAGGGATCAGATGCGGTCATAAGGAGGTCACAGAAAGGTCAGAAAGAGGTCAAGTTGGTGTCAGGAGGGAGTCACAAAAGGGTCACAAGGGGCAAGTTGGAGTCATGGAGGAGTCAGAGCAGGTCACCAGGGTCACACGAAGGTCATAGAAAGGTCAAGTGGGGTCACAAGCAGGTCACAGAAAGGTCAGACAGAGGTCATGATGGTCATGGGGATCCTAGGGAGTCTGACGGGTTCACACGAGGTCAGGGGGGTCACACAAGTGTCACGCAACGTTCAAGTGGGTCACAGGGGGTCATATGTGGGTCACGGGGGCAAACAGAGGTCACAGAGGGGTCAGGGGGTCACACAAGGCCACGTGGGGTCACAGAAAGGTGACGCAGAGACCACGAGGGTAGCAAGGGGGTCACAGACAGGTCACACGGGGGTCAGCCAGGGATCACAATGAGGTCACTGAGGGGTCACATGGAGACGACACGGGGGTCACAGACTGGAGGACGACCCGGGGGCCCCACGGGGGTCACGCTGACCCCGCCCCTGCTGACGTCACCCCTGCCTCTGACCCCGCCCACACCTGAGACGTCTCCCCGCCCCTCCCGTGACGTCACCCCGCCCCTCCCCACGCTGACCCCGCCCCCGCGACGTCACCCCGCCCTCCGTCCCCGTGACGTCGGCCCCGCCCCGCCCCTCCCACGCTGACCCCGCCCCCGCGACGTCACCCCGCCCCCGCCCTCCCGTGACGTCGCCCCGCCCTCCCCACGCGTTGACCCCGCCCCCGTGACGTCACCCCGCCCCCCCATGACGTCGCCCCCACCCCCGCCCTCCCCGTGACGTCGCCCTGCCCCTCCCCACGCTGACCCCGTCCCCGCTGACGGTCCCCCGCCCTCCCCCACGCTGACCCCGCCCCCCGTGACGTCGCCCCGCCCCTCCCCACGCTGACCCGCCCCCGTGACGTCCGCCCGCCCTCCCCACGCTGACCCCGCCCCCGTGACGTCACCTCGGCGGCGGCCCAGCAGCTCCGCCACCAGCCGCAGCTCTGCAGGTTGCGCTGCGCCAGCAGCAGCTTCCGCTCCTCGGCGCGGATCCGGCCCTGCAGCCGCCGCTGCTCCTCCTGCTGCAGCTCTCCGCCCGGCGCCGCCGCCGCCGCTGCTCCCGCGGCCCGGGCCCGCTCCTCCCGGCGCCGCAGCTTCTCCCCCCGGCGGCGGGCGCGCGCTCCTGCTCCTCCGCCTCGCGGGCGCGCCTGGGGGAGGGGGCGGGGTCACGGGGGAGCTCGGTGGGACCCCTGTGTGGCCTCCCCATGTGACCTCTGTGACCTCAGTGGGACCCCTGGGACCTCAGTGTGACCCCTGGGACCTCAGTGTGACCCCTGGGACCCCCCTGTGACCCATGACCCCAGTGTGACCCCTGTGTGGCGTCTGTAACCGCCGTGTGTGATCCACGTGTGAGCTTTGTAACCTGTGTGACGCATGTGTGACCCCTGTGTGAACTCCGTGTGACCTTCACTGTAACCTCTGTGACCTGTGTGACCTATATGACCCACATGTGAATTCTCTATGAACTCCCTATGACCTCCGTGTGACCCCCTACATGTGACCTTTGTAACCTGTGTGTCCCATGTGATCGCCCTGTGTGACCTCCCCATGACCTCCATGACCCGTGTGATCCCCGTGACCTCAATGTGACCCTTGTGAACCCTGTGTTACAACTGTGTGACCCGTGTGACCTCCACATGTGACCTGCGTGACCTCTATGACCCCCGTGTGACCTCCATGTGTGACTCCTTTCACCTCCACATGTGACCTCTGTGACCTGTGTGTGACCTCTATAACCCACATGTGACCTCTCTGTGACCTCCCCATGACCTCCGTGTGACCCCAGTGTGACCCCCTACATGTGACCTCCCCATGACCTTTGTGACTTGTGTGAAGCCTGTGTGACCCCCACATTTGACATGTGTGACCTCTATGACCCCCATGTGACCTCTGCGACCCCCGTGTGACCTCCATGTGTGACTCTTTTCACCTCCACGTGTGACCTCTGTGACCCCCATGTGACCTCTATGACCCCCGTGTGACCTCTGCGACCCCCGTGTGACCTCTGTGACCTGTGTGACTTGTGTGACCCCCGTGTGACCTCTGTGACCCCCATGTGACCTCTATGACCCCCGTGTGACCTCTGCGACCCCCGTGTGACCTCCCCCGGCCCCGCCCACCGCTCCTCCTGGCGCCGCCGCTCCTCCGCCTCCTTCTCGCGCCGCTTCTGCTCCTCGCGCTGCAGCTCGAGCTCCTGCAGCTTCTGCCGCTCCAGCTGCCGCTTCCGGATGGAGGCGTCGCTCAGGTGCTTGGTGGAGTCGAAGGTCACCTGGGGGTCACGGGGGGTCACGGGGGTCAATTGTCGGCCCTTCGGGGTCAGCTTAGCTCACCAGGGTCATGGAGGGGTCACCAGGGAGTCAGCAGGGGTCAGGTGGGGTCACTGGAGGGGTCACACGAGATCAACCAGGAGTCCATTGGGTCAAGCCCGGGTCCCCTGGGGGTCGCAGAAGGGTCACGGGGTCATCAGGACTGTCAGGTAGGGGTGGGAGGGGTGACGGAGGAGTCACCAGGGTCACTGGGGGGTCACGGAGAGGGTGACGGGGTGAGGGCGGGGTCGCTGAGGGGGTGGGAGGAGTCACCGGGGTCAGGGAGAGAGTCACGGGGTGAGGGTGGGTCACTGAGTGGGAGGGAGGGGCCACCGGGGTCCCCGTGGGGTCACGGAGAGTGTGACGGGGTGAGGGCGGGGTCGCTGACGGGGTGGGAGGAGTCACCGGGGTCCCCGTGGGGTCACGGAGAGGGTGACGGGGTGAGGGCGGGGTCGCTGACGGGGTGGGAGGAGTCACCAGGGTCACGGAGAGGGTGACAGGGTGAAGGACGGGGTCACTGACGGGGAGGGAGGAGTCACCGGGGTCACTGGGGGGTCACAGAAAGGGTGACAGGGTGAGGGCGGGGTCGCTGACGGGGTGGGAGGAGTCACCAGGGTCACGGAGAGGGTGACAGGGTGAAGAACGGGGTCACTGACAGGGTGGGAGGAGTCACCGGGGTCACTGGGGGGGCTCATGGAGAGGGTGACGGGGTGAGGGCGGGGTCGCTGAGGGGGAGGGAGGGGTCACCGTGGGGTCACAGAGAGGGTGACAGGGTGAGGGCGGGGTCACTAACAGGGTGGGAGGAGTCACCGGGGTCCCCGTGGGGTCACGGAGAGGGTGACGGGGTGAGGGCGGGGTCGCTGACGGGGTGGGAGGGGCCGCCGGAGCCACTGAGGGGCCGCACAGGGGTCCGGAAGGGGTCACAGGGTCCGGGAGTCACCGGGGCGGGGTCCCCCGGGAGGGGCGGGGAGTCCAGGGCGGGACCCCGGGGTCACACGCGCGATCCCGGGGTCGGGGAAGGATCCCCGTGTGAGCCCCACCCCGCCCACCCGTGCCGGCCCCGCCCCCGGGGCCCCGCCCCCGGGCCCCGCCCCGCCCCAGGCGCGGCCCCGCCCACCTTGATGTTGCAGGCCACGGCCTTGCCGTCGTCGCCCTTGAACATGAGCTTCATGCCGCGCAGCGCGGTCATGGCGCGGATGAAGCCCGCGTACTCGCGGTACTGCACGTAGGCCTCGAAGTTGAGGTGGCCGCCGAAGCTGAAGGTGTGGAAGCTGCGCCCCGTCATCTCCTCGCGGTAGGGGTCGAGCATGGGGATGTCCACGTGCCGGATGTCGCCGAACGTGCGGAAGGCCTGGCGCAGCAGCGCCTCGCTGGGCCGCTCGGACGCCGCCAGGCCGGAGGCCGACGCGGACCCGGAAGCGGCGTCGGGGGCGGCGGCGGCGGCGGCGCCCGAGCGGGGCGCGAACCAGCGGCAGGGCAGCCCCTCGAGGTGGATGGTGTCGGGGCGCTCGCCGGGCAGCGCCTCGTCCATGTCGCTGGCGTCGCGGAAGAAGGAGTCCCAGTCGTGGCGCGTGGGGAAGTCGAGGCGGAACTCGGCGGCGCGCACGCGCAGCGCGTCGGCGAAGCCGCTGAGCTTGATGGTCTTGCCGTCCAGGCAGGCGAGGAAGGGGCGCACGAGCGCGCGGTTCTCCACCTCCGCCTCGAAGCGGATGAAGTCCAGCGTGCTCTTGGCGATGCGCAGCGCCGAGAACTGCGCGCGCGCCTGCGCCGCCGCCATGGCCTTGAGCCGCTCCATCACCTCCCAGTTGGAGATGGACTTGCCCGGCTGGCGCAGCGGCGGCAGCGCCACGCTGATGGTCACCTTGGTGATGGGCTTGAGGTAGAGCCCCAGGGCGGGGCACAGCGCCACCGCCTCCGACGTGTCGTGCACGATGGTGGCGCCCGACATGCTGGCGGCTGCGGGGGGGGGGGGGGGGGGGGGGGGCGGGTGAGACGCACGGGATCCCGGCCTCCGGGTCCCACTTCCGGTTTCCGCTTCCTCTTCCCGCTTCCCCTCTCTCTCTCTCCACGCAGGGCGTCACTTCCTGTCTACCTCGCTCACTTCCTGTCTCTCTCACTCACTTCCTGTCTCTCTCTCTACCCACATGCGTTCACTTCCTGTCGCTCTCCTTGGCGTCCCACTTCCTGCTTCGACTTCTTGTTTCCTAATTTAGGCTTCTGGTTCCCAGTTCTGAATTCCTGTTTCTCGCTTCCTACTTCCTGTTTCAACTTCATGTCTCTCTGCCTGACTTGCCATCTTTGTCTTTTCTCACTTCCTGTGTCTCTCTCCCCTCACTTCCCGTCTCTCTCTCCCCTCACTTCCTCTCTCTCTCCCCTCACTTCCCGTCTCTCTCCCCTCACTTCCCATCTCTCTCTCTCACTTCCTATCTGTCTCCCCTCACTTCCTGGCTCTGTCTCCCCTCAGTTCCCATCTCTCTCCCCTCACTTCCAGTCTCTCTCTCCCCTTATTCCTCTCCCCCCTCACTTCCCCTCTCTCTCAACCCTCACTTCCTGTCTCTCTCCCATAACTTCCTCTCTCTCCTCACTTCCTATTTCTCCTCACTTCCTCTCTCTCCCCTCACTTCCTCTGTCTCTCACTTCCTGTCTCTCTCTCCCCTCACTTCCTGTTTTCTCTCCCCTCACTTCCTCTCTCTCCCCTCACTTCCTCTGTCTCTCACTTCCTGTCTCTCTCTCCCCTCACTTCCTGTTTTCTCTCCCCTCACTTCCTCTCTCTCTCCCCTCACTTCCTGTCTCTCTCTCCCCTCACTTCCTGTCTCTCTCTCCCCTCATTCCTCTCTCTCCTCACTTCCCATCTCTCTCCCCCCTCACTTCCCGTTTCTCTATGTCACTTCCTGTGTCTTTCCCTGGATTCTCACTTCCTGCTTCCACTTCCTCTCTCCTAATTCAGGTTCCTGGTTCCCAGTCCTGAATTCCTGTTTCTGAATTTCTACTTCCTGTTTCAACTTCCTGTCCTCTCACCTCACTTCCTGCGTACTGTCACCTCCTGTCTGTCCCTTACATCCTGATTCCACTTCCTGTTTCCCACTCACAGTTTTTCACGTCCTGTCTCTCAGGCCCATGAACTGCTCACTTCCGGTTTCCCTGAAGGCCCAGAAATATCTGTCAATCACACACAAGCCACGCCCCCACCTGTCAATCACTCATAGGCTACGCCCCCACCTGTCAATCACTCACAGACACCGCCCCGCCCCGTCAGTCACTCAAAGTTCACACCACCCACCCGTGAGTCAATCACACACCCCGCCCCAACCGTCAGTCACTGACAGACCGCGCCCCCCACACGTCAGTCACAGACCTCACGCCCCACCCGTCAGTCACTTGCGGACCCCGCCCCCTCACGTGAATCACAGAAACCCCGCCCACACACGTCCGTTACTCAGACCCCACCCCCTCCCCGTCAATCAATCACAGACCCCGCCACAACCCGTCAATCACACAGACATCACCCACGACGCGTCAGTCACTGACAGACCCCACCCCCGACACGTCAATCACTCACGGACCCCGCCCCCACACGTCAGTCACTCACAAACCCCGCCCGCACACGTCAGTCACTCACAGACCCCGCCCCCAGCCGTCAGTCACTCACACACCCCACCACACACGTCAATCACTCACAGACCCCGGCCCCAGCCGTCAGTCACTCACGGACCCCGCCCCCACCAGTCGGTCACTCATACACCCCGCCCCCACACGTCAGTCACTCAGACCCCGCCCCCCACCTGTCAGTCACTCACGGACCCCACCCCCCCCGTCACTCACTAACAAACCCCACCCCCACACGTCAGTCACTCACTTCCCAGCCACACGTCAATCACCGCAGGACCCGCCCTCCGCCACACGCCACTTCCGCCCGCACGGGGTCTCCCGGGCCCGCGCTCACCACCGCGGCCTCCGCCGCCGCCGCCGCCGCCGCCGGGATCGAGCTCAGAAAGCGGCGCCCGCGTCCCCGACGCCGCCGCCCGACAGACGGACTCGGCTCTATGACGCGCTTCCGCTTCCGGTCTGCAGAACGCTGTCCTGGGACGCGGTGCCGCCCTCGCTGTGTGACGACAGCGCCCCGCTGGAGGATCTTCACGCCCGACTTCCGGATGGCTTCAGCACGCCAGCACTACAGACTTCCGGTCTCGGCTGACCGATTCCGTACCGGCGATGGCGGGGAAACGGAGACGGGAATTTCTCTTTCAAGTTCCAGTGCGCCCTACTTCCGCTTGGCTTCAGGTCGCCAGCCCTACGGAGTTCCGGTCCCGTTCTGGCTTCCCCTGCGGACACCGGAATGGGGCTTCTGAGACTCACGATTCCCGACTTCCTGTTGGCTTCGCCTTGCCAGCACTGACGACGTCCGGAGTCCTTCTAATGGATGGGAACGCCGCGCGGCTGGCTTCCAGCGACCGGACTTTTGCTGCAATCTCAGAAAGCCCGACTTCCGTTTGACTTCAGGACGACAGCGCAACCCGGTTCCGGTGAAGACTGGCTCGGTGCAAAAGCTGCTCCTGGTATGCAGTGACTGGAATTCGGCTGCTCATTCCCAGCATTCCAGTCTTCCGGGCGGCTTCACCACGCCCGTACCAGCGACTTCCGGTTACCGAAAAGCGGCTCCGCCACTGCAAATGAGAATCCGCCGGTGACGGGAATTCGGCTTGTGAGTCACAGGATGCCCAACTTCCGGATGGCTTCGGCGGCCAGGACTAGCGACTTCCTGTCCCGGGGACCGGCCGGCTTCCAGGGTCGGGGATTCAGCGTGTGGGTCCAGCACGCCAGACTTCCGGTTGGACTCCCTTGCCAGCAATAGCGACTTCCTGTCAGAGTTTTCTTTTCAGACTCCGCGGGAAGAACGACCGCTTTTCAGCGACGGGAACTCTGCTTGTGAGTCCCGGGACTCCCGACTTCCGTTCGGCTTCGTTTGCCAACACAAGCGACTTCCGGTCCGAACTCAGACCAGCACCAGCAGCGCTACGGCCACAGGGCTTCCGGTTCCGACTCCGCACAGGCTCCGCTTGCACCGCCGCGAATCCCGCGTGTGAAACGCGCGGCTCCCGGCTTCCGGTGCGTTACCGGGTCCGTCTCCCGGGGGGGCAGCGGGGCCGGAACCGCGGTTCCGCTGCCACCGCGGCTTCCGGTCGGAGACCTGCGCTTCCCGTCCGTCCCCGCGACACCGCTGCGCAGCAACAAGGTTCCGCTCGCGATGGGGACCCGGAAAAGATCGGTGCGGGGACCGGGACGGCAGGGCTGAGGGGAGGGACTTCCGGGGAGCGGCACCGGATACGGCTCCGGGGTCCTCGCGTGTCCGCGGCGTCCGCATCGCGGGTCCCGCGTGGGAGGAAAAAAATAGAAAAACAAACAGCTTCCGGTGAGCGCTGTGGGCGGGACTTCCGGTTTGCTGCCCGTCCGTTAAATTCATCCGAGAAACAGAGATCAGTGAATTAATGATGCTCAAGGTACTGAGGGGGTGGGAGGGGCGGGGCCTGTCAATCACTATCCGCCTGTCGATTTTTCCTGTCGATTTTTTTCCGTCAATCAAATTCTCTCTTTCAGTCACGTCTCTCTCTCTCTCTGTCAGTCACGTCTCTCTCTCTGTCAGCCACGTCTCTCTCTCTCTGTCAGTCACGTCTCTCTGTCAGTCACGTCTCTCTCTCTCTCTCTCTCTGTCAGTCACGTCTCTCTCTCTCTGTCAGTCACGTCTCTCTCTGTCAGTCACCTCTCTCTCTCTCTGTCAGTCACGTCTCTCTCTCTCTCTGTCAGTCACTTCTCTCTCTCTGTCAGTCACGTCTCTCTGTCAGTCACGTCTCTCTCTCTGTCAGTCACGTCTCTCTCTCTGTCAGTCACGTCTCTCTCTCTCTGTCAGTCACGTCTCTCTCTGTCAGTCACCTCTCTCTCTCTCTGTCAGTCACGTCTCTCTCTCTCTCTGTCAGTCACTTCTCTCTCTCTGTCAGTCACGTCTCTCTGTCAGTCACGTCTCTCTCTCTGTCAGTCACGTCTCTCTCTCTGTCAGTCACGTCTCTCTCTCTCTCTGTCAGTCACGTCTCTCTCTCTCTGTCAGTCACGTCTCTCTCTCTCTCTGTCAGTCACGTCTCTCTCTGTCAGTCACGTCTCTCTCTCTGTCAGTCACGTCTCTCTCTGTCAGTCACGTCTCTCTCTCTCTGTCAGCCACTTCTCTCTCTCTGTCAGCCACGTCTCTCTCTCTCTGTCAGTCACGTCTCTCTCTCTCTGTCAGTCACATCTCTCTCTGTCAGTCACGTCTCTCTCTCTCTGTCAGCCACTTCTCTCTCTCTCTCTGTCAGCCACATCTCTCTCTCTCTGTCAGTCACGTCTCTCTCTCTGTCAGTCACGTCTCTCTCTCTCTCTCTGTCAGTCACGTCTCTCTCTCTGTCAGTCACGTCTCTCTCTCTCTCTCTGTCAGTCACGTCTCTCTCTCTCTCTCTGTCAGTCACGTCTCTCTCTCTCTATCAGCCACGTCTCTCTCTCTGTCAGTCACGTCTCTCTCTCTCTGTCAGTCACGTCTCTCTCTCTCTGTCAGTCACATCTCTCTCTGTCAGTCACGTCTCTCTCTCTCTGTCAGCCACTTCTCTCTCTCTCTCTGTCAGCCACATCTCTCTCTCTCTGTCAGTCACGTCTCTCTCTCTGTCAGTCACGTCTCTCTCTCTCTCTCTGTCAGTCACGTCTCTCTCTCTGTCAGTCACGTCTCTCTCTCTGTCAGTCACTTCTCTCTCTCTGTCAGTCACGTCTCTCTCTCTGTCAGTCACGTCTCTCTCTCTCTCTGTCAGTCACGTCTCTCTCTGTCAGTCACGTCTCTCTCTCTCTGTCAGTCGCGTCTCTCTCTCTCTGTCAGTCATGTCTCTCTCTCTGTCAGTCACGTCTCTCTCTCTGTCAGTCACGTCTCTCTCTCTGTCAGTCACTTCTCTCTCTCTGTCAGTCACGTCTCTCTCTCTGTCAGTCACGTCTCTCTCTCTGTCAGTCACGTCTCTCTCTGTCAGTCACGTCTCTCTCTCTGTCAGTCACGTCTATCTCTCTCTGTCAGTCACGTCTCTCTCTCTGTCAGTCACGTCTCTCTCTCTCTGTCAGTCACGTCTCTCTCTCTCTGTCAGTCACGTCTCTCTCTCTCTGTCAGTCACGTCTCTCTCTCTGTCAGTCACGTCTCTCTCTCTCTATCAGTCACGTCTCTCTCTCTGTCAGTCATGTCTCTCTCTCTCTGTCAGTCACGTCTCTCTCTCTCTCTATCAGTCACGTCTCTCTCTCTGTCAGTCACGTCTCTCTCTGTCTGTCAGTCACGTCTCTCTCTGTCAGTCACGTCTCTCTCTCTCTGTCAGTCGCGTCTCTCTCTCTCTGTCAGTCATGTCTCTCTCTCTGTCAGTCACGTCTCTCTCTCTGTCAGTCACGTCTCTCTCTCTGTCAGTCACTTCTCTCTCTCTGTCAGTCACGTCTCTCTCTCTGTCAGTCACGTCTCTCTCTCTCTCTGTCAGTCACGTCTCTCTCTGTCAGTCACGTCTCTCTCTCTGTCAGTCACGTCTATCTCTCTCTGTCAGTCACGTCTCTCTCTCTGTCAGTCACGTCTCTCTCTCTCTGTCAGTCACGTCTCTCTCTCTGTCAGTCACGTCTCTCTCTCTGTCAGTCACGTCTCTCTCTCTCTGTCAGTCACGTCTCTCTCTCTGTCAGTCACGTCTCTCTCTCTCTATCAGTCACGTCTCTCTCTCTGTCAGTCACGTCTCTCTCTCTCTGTCAGTCACGTCTCTCTCTCTCTCTGTCAGTCACGTCTCTCTCTCTCTATCAGTCACGTCTCTCTCTCTGTCAGTCACGTCTCTCTCTCTCTGTCAGTCACGTCTCTCTCTCTCTCTATCAGTCACGTCTCTCTCTCTGTCAGTCACGTCTCTCTCTGTCTGTCAGTCACGTCTCTCTCTGTCAGTCACGTCTCTCTCTCTGTCAGTCACGTCTCTCTCTCTCTGTCAGTCACGTCTCTCTCTCTCTGTCAGTCACGTCTCTCTCTCTGTCAGTCACGTCTCTCTCTGTCAGTCACGTCTCTCTCTCTGTCAGTCACGTCTCTCTCTCTCTGTCAGTCACGTCTCTCTCTCTCTGTCAGTCACGTCTCTCTCTCTCTGTCAGTCACGTCTCTCTCTCTGTCAGTCACGTCTCTCTCTCTCTATCAGTCACGTCTCTCTCTCTGTCAGTCACATCTCTCTCTGTCAGTCACGTCTCTCTCTCTCTCTATCAGTCACGTCTCTCTCTGTCAGTCACGTCTCTCTCTCTGTCAGTCACGTCTCTCTCTCTCTGTCAGTCACGTCTCTCTCTCTCTGTCAGTCACGTCTCTCTGTCAGTCACGTCTCTCTCTCTCTATCAGTCACGTCTCTCTCTCTGTCAGTCACATCTCTCTCTGTCAGTCACGTCTCTCTCTCTGTCACGTCAGTCACGTCTCTCTCTGTCAGTCACGTCTCTCTCTCTGTCAGTCACGTCTCTCTCTGTCTCAGTCACGTCAGTCACGTCTCTCTCTCTCTGTCAGTCACGTCAGTCTCTCTCTCTCTGTCAGTCACGTCTCTCTCTCTCTCTGTCAGTCACGTCTCTCTCTCTCTGTCAGTCACGTCTCTCTCTCTGTCAGTCACGTCTCTCTCTCTCAGTCACGTCTCTCTCTGTCAGTCACGTCTCTCTCTCTCTGTCAGTCACGTCTCTCTCTCTCTGTCAGTCACGTCAGTCTCTCTCTGTCAGTCACGTCAGTCACGTCTCTCTCTGTCAGTCACGTCTCTCTCTCTGTCAGTCACGTCTCTCTCTCTGTCAGTCACGTCTCTCTCTCTGTCAGTCACGTCTCTCTCTCTGTCAGTCACGTCTCTCTCTGTCAGTCACGTCTCTCTCTCTCTGTCAGTCACGTCTCTCTCTCAGTCACGTCTCTCTCTCTGTCAGTCACGTCTCTCTCTCTCTGTCAGTCACGTCTCTCTCTCTCTGTCAGTCACGTCTCTCTCTCTCTGTCAGTCACGTCTCTCTCTCTGTCAGTCACGTCAGTCACGTCTCTCTCTCTGTCAGTCACGTCTCTCTCTCTCTGTCAGTCACGTCTCTCTCTCTGTCAGTCACGTCAGTCACGTCAGTCTCTCTCTCTGTCAGTCACGTCTCTCTCTGTCAGTCACGTCTCTCTCTCTCTGTCAGTCACGTCTCTCTCTCTGTCAGTCACGTCTCTCTCTCTGTCAGTCACGTCTCACGTCTCTCTCTGTCAGTCACATCTCTCTCTCTCTGTCAGTCACGTCTCTCTCTCTGTCAGTCACGTCTCTCTCTCTGTCAGTCACGTCTCTCTCTCTGTCAGTCTCTCTCTCTCTCTGTCAGTCACGTCTCTCTCTCTGTCAGTCACGTCAGTCACGTCTCTCTCTCTGTCAGTCACGTCTCTCTCTCTCTGTCAGTCAGTCGTCTCTCTCTCTCTCTGTCAGTCACGTCTCTCTCTCTGTCAGTCTCTCTCTCTCTCTGTCAGTCACGTCTCTCTCTCTGTCAGTCACGTCTCTCTCTCTGTCAGTCACGTCAGTCACGTCTCTCTCTCTGTCAGTCACATCTCTCTCTCTCTCTGTCACGTCTCTCTCTGTCAGTCACGTCAGTCACGTCTCTCTCTGTCTGTCAGTCACGTCTCTCTCTGTCAGTCACGTCTCTCTCTCTGTCAGTCACGTCAGTCACGTCTCTCTCTCTCTCTGTCAGTCACGTCTCTCTCTCTCAGTCACGTCTCTCTCTCTGTCAGTCACGTCTCTCTCTCTCTGTCAGTCACGTCTCTCTCTCTCTCTGTCAGTCACGTCTCTCTCTCTGTCAGTCACGTCTCTCTCTCTGTCAGTCACGTCTCTCTCTCTGTCAGTCACGTCTCTCTCTGTCTGTCAGTCACGTCAGTCACGTCTCTCTCTGTCAGTCACGTCAGTCACGTCTCTCTCTCTGTCAGTCACGTCAGTCACGTCTCTCTCTCTGTCAGTCACATCTCTCTCTCTCTCTGTCAGTCTCTGTCACACATCTCTCTCTCTGTCAGTCACGTCTCTCTCTGTCAGTCACGTCTCTCTCTGTCAGTCACGTCTCTCTCTCTCTGTCAGTCACGTCTCTCTCTCTCTCTCTCTGTCAGTCACGTCTCTCTCTCTGTCAGTCACGTCTCTCTCTCTCTCTGTCAGTCACGTCTCTCTCTCTGTCAGTCACGTCACTCTCTCTCTGTCAGTCACTTCTCTCTCTCTCTGTCAGTCACGTCTCTCTCTCTGTCAGTCACGTCTCTCTCTCTCTGTCAGTCACATCTCTCTGTCAGTCACGTCTCTCTCTCTCTGTCAGTCACGTCTCTCTCTGTCAGTCTCTCTCTCTCTGTCAGTCACGTCTCTCTCTCTGTCAGTCACGTCTCTCTCTCTGTCAGTCACATCTCTCTCTCTCTGTCTCTCTCTCTCTCTGTCAGTCACATCTCTCTCTGTCTCTCTCTCTCTGTCAGTCACGTCTCTCTCTCTCTGTCTCTCTCTCTGTCAGTCACAGTCATCTCTCTGTCAGTCACATCTCTCTCTCTGTCTCACGTCTCTCTCTCTCTGTCAGTCACGTCTCTCTCTCTGTCAGTCACGTCTCTCTCTCTGTCAGTCACGTCTCTCTCTCTGTCAGTCACGTCTCTCTCTCTGTCAGTCACGTCTCTCTCTGTCAGTCACGTCTCTCTCTCTCTGTCAGTCACGTCTCTCTCTCTCTGTCAGTCACGTCTCTCTCTCTCTGTCAGTCACGTCTCTCTCTCTCTCTCTGTCAGTCACGTCTCTCTCTCTGTCAGTCACGTCTCTCTCTCAGTCACGTCTCTCTCTCTGTCAGTCACGTCTCTCTCTCTCTGTCAGTCACGTCAGTCACGTCTCTCTCTCTGTCAGTCACGTCTCACGTCTCTCTCTGTCAGTCACGTCTCTCTCTCTGTCAGTCACGTCTCTCTCTGTCAGTCACGTCTCTCTCTCTCTGTCAGTCACGTCTCTCTCTCTGTCAGTCACGTCTCTCTCTCTCTGTCAGTCACGTCTCTCTCTCTGTCAGTCACGTCTCTCTCTCTCTGTCAGTCACGTCTCTCTCTCTGTCAGTCACGTCTCTCTCTCTCTGTCAGTCACGTCTCTCTCTCTCTGTCAGTCACGTCTCTCTCTCTCACGTGTCAGTCACGTCTCTCTCTCTCTGTCAGTCACGTCTCTCTCTCTGTCAGTCACGTCTCTCTCTCAGTCACGTCTCTCTCTCTCACGTCTCTCTCTCTCTGTCAGTCACGTCTCTCTCTGTCAGTCACGTCTCTCTCTCTGTCAGTCACGTCTCTCTCTGTCAGTCACGTCTCTCTCTCTGTCAGTCACGTCTCTCTCTCTGTCAGTCAGTCTCTCTCTCTGTCAGTCACGTCTCTCTCTCTGTCAGTCACGTCTCTCTCTCTCTGTCAGTCACGTCTCTCTCTGTCAGTCACGTCTCTCTCTCTCTCTGTCAGTCACGTCTCTCTCTCTGTCAGTCAGTCACGTCTCTCTCTCTCTGTCAGTCACGTCAGTCACGTCTCTCTCTCTCAGTCTCTCTCTCTCTGTCAGTCACGTCTCTCTCTCTCTGTCAGTCACAGTCTCTCTCTCTCTGTCTCTCAGTCACGTCTCTCTCTCTGTCAGTCACGTCTCTCTCTCTGTCAGTCACGTCTCTCTCTCTGTCAGTCACGTCTCTCTCTCTCTCTCTCTCTCTCAGTCACGTCAGTCTCTCTCTCTCAGTCACGTGTCAGTCACGTCTCTCTCTGTCAGTCACGTCTCTCTCTCAGTCACGTCTCTCTCTGTCAGTCACGTCTCTCTCTCTGTCAGTCACGTCTCTCTCTCTCTGTCAGTCACGTCTCTCTCTCTGTCAGTCACGTCTCTCTCTCTGTCAGTCACGTCTCTCTCTCTCTGTCAGTCACGTCTCTCTCTCTGTCAGTCACGTCTCTCTCTCTGTCAGTCACGTCTCTCTCTCTCTCTCTCTCTCTCAGTCACGTCTCTCTCTCTCTGTCAGTCACGTCTCTCTCTGTCAGTCACGTCTCTCTCTCAGTCACGTCTGTCAGTCACGTCTCTCTCTCTGTCAGTCACGTCTCTCTCTCTCTGTCAGTCACGTCTCTCTCTCTCTGTCAGTCACGTCTCTCTCTCTCTGTCAGTCACGTCTCTCTCTCTCTGTCAGTGTCAGTCTCTCTCTCTCTGTCAGTCACGTCTCTCTCTCTCTGTCAGTCACGTCTCTCTCTCTCTGTCAGTCACGTCTCTCTCTCTGTCAGTCACGTCTCTCTCTCTGTCAGTCACGTCTCTCTCTCTGTCAGTCACGTCTCTCTCTCTGTCAGTCACGTCTCTCTCTGTCAGTCACGTCTCTCTCTCTGTCAGTCACGTCTCTCTCTGTCAGTCACGTCTCTCTCTCTGTCAGTCACGTCTCTCTCTGTCAGTCACGTCTCTCTCTGTCAGTCACGTCTCTCTCTCTGTCAGTCACGTCTCTCTCTCTGTCAGTCACGTCTCTCTCTCTGTCAGTCACGTCTCTCTCTCTGTCAGTCACGTCTCTCTCTCTGTCAGTCACGTCTCTCTCTCTGTCAGTCACGTCTCTCTCTGTCAGTCACGTCTCTCTCTCTGTCAGTCACGTCTCTCTCTCTCTCTGTCAGTCACGTCTCTCTCTCTCTGTCAGTCACGTCTCTCTCTCTCTGTCAGTCACGTCTCTCTCTCTCTCTCAGTCACGTCTCTCTCTCTGTCAGTCACGTCTCTCTCTCTGTCAGTCACGTCTCTCTCTCTGTCAGTCACGTCTCTCTCTGTCAGTCACGTCTCTCTCTCTCTCTGTCAGTCACGTCTCTCTCTCTCTGTCAGTCACGTCTCTCTCTCTCTCTGTCAGTCACGTCTCTCTCTGTCAGTCACGTCTCTCTCTCTCTGTCAGTCACGTCTCTCTCTCTCTGTCAGTCACGTCTCTCTCTCTGTCAGTCACGTCTCTCTCTCTGTCAGTCACGTCTCTCTCTGTCAGTCACCTCTCTCTCTCTCTGTCAGTCACGTCTCTCTCTCTCTGTCAGTCACGTCTCTCTCTCTCTGTCAGTCACGTCTCTCTCTCTCTGTCAGTCACGTCTCTCTCTGTCAGTCTCAGTGTCTCTCTCTCTTTGGAGGTGACTTCCTCATTGAGGTTTGGGGACTCACTTCCTGTTGTCACTAAGCCCCTCCCCCTTCACGGCGACCCCGCCCATCTCTGTAGACACGGTTCCTGTGTCTCTTCACCCAGGCCACCTCTAGGCCCCACCCACCTCACTCTAGACCCCGCCCGTGTGTCTCTAGGACCCCGCACCCCCGTTGGCCCCGCCCACTGGAAGAAGCTCTCCCACATTCATAACGAGCCCCGCCCATGTTTCTAAACATGCCCCGCCCTTGTCATCTGTCCCCTCCCAGGCTCAGGTGGGAGCCACGCCCATGTCCCCCGTTTGCCCTTTCGGAGGCTCCGCCCTGGGTGTCTTGGGGCCACGCCCACATCGGGTGTGGTTTCCCCCAGTGATGCTGTGAAACCACGCCCTGCAGTGACAGCGCCCCGCCCTTGGCCATGGCAAGCCACGCCCAGATGTGCCGAGGCCCCGCCCACTCCAGTGTGACTGTCGCCACTCCCATTCCTGCATCTCCCGCCCTCTGTTTGGCTCCGCCTACTTCTCTAAGCTCCTCCCACTGCGCCTTGAGTGCCCGTGGGCGTGGCCTGCGGGCACATCTTGTGTGTGATGGACAGGGCAGCATCGCAAGTTATTGACACCTCACACTGAGGCGGGACTTCCTGCCTGTGCCTGGGCCGCAGGAGGAACAGGAGACCAGGGCGGGACTTCCTGGTGGATTCTGATCTCTATTGATTGACAGGGGCGCAGGCAGGATGTCCTGGTGGATTCTGATCTCTATTGACTGACAGGGTCCAGGGCGGGACTTCCTGTGGGATTTTGATCTCTAAAGATTGACAGGGTTGGAGGCGGGACTTCCAGCTGGATTCTGATATCCATTGATTGACAGGGTACAGGGCGGGACTTCCTGTTTCTAATCCATTCATTCTTTTCTTTTAGGGCTGGAATCCTCGCTGACGTCACGGTGGGCGTGGACTCGGATATCGTCCCTCCCCAGTGACCGGAAGTGACCACAGACCCCGGAAGCGCCCCACTCTTCCCCGAGTCCGCCATGGCGCTGACCCCGCTGGGCCCGCGGCTGCAGGGGAAGCGGGTGGTGCTGGCGAGCGCCTCTCCCCGGAGGCGGGACATCCTGCGGCTCACGGTGACTTCCGGGGGCGGGGCTCATGTGTGAATTACAGCCAATACTTCCCAGCGTGGTGTGGCTTGTCCTTGAGTGATAGTTCTGGGGGCGGGGCCTGTGAGTGACTGACAGTTCTGTGTGCGGGGCCTGTGAGTGACTGACAATTTGGGGGCAGTGCCTGTGAGTGACTGACAGTTCTGGGGGCCGGGCCAGTGACTGACTGACAGTTCTGAGGGCGGGGCTGGTGAGTGACTGACAATTGTTGGGTCGGTGCCTGCGAGTGACTGACAGTTCTGTGTGCGGGGCCTGCGAATGACTGACAGTTCTGGGGGCGGGGCCTGTGAGTGACTGACAGTTCTGAGGGCGGGGCCAGTGACTGACTGACAGTTCTGAGGGCAGGGCCTGTGAGTGACTGACAATTTGGGGGCGGTGCCTGTGAGTGACTGACGGTTCTGAAAGCTGGGCCTGTGAGTGACTGACAGTTCTGGGGGCCGGGCCAGTGACTGACTGACAGTTCTGAGGGCGGGGCCTGTGAGTGACTGACAGTTGTGGGGTCGGTGCCTGTGAGTGACTGACAGTTCTGTGTGGGGGGCCTGCGAGTGACTGACAGTTCTGGGGGCGGGGCCTGTGAGTGACTGACAGTTCTGAGGGCGGGGCCAGTGACTGACTGACAGTTCTGAGGGCAGGGCCTGTGAGTGACTGACAATTTGAGGGCGGTGCCTGTGAGTGACTTACGGTTCTGAAAGCTGGGCCTGTGAGTGACTGACAGTTCTGGGGGCCAGGCCAGTGACTGACTGACAGTTCTGAGGGCGGGGCCTGTGAGTGACTGACAATTGTGGGGTCGGTGCCTGTGAGTGACTGACAATTTGGGGGCGGGTCCTGTTAGTGACTGAGTTTTCTGGGGGCGGTGCCTGTGAGTGACTGACGGTTCTCGGGGCGGGGCTTCTGTGTGGCTTACAGTGGATCCTTCTCTGTGGGGCGGGTCTTGTTTGACTGACAGCTGTGACTTGTGTGGGCGTGTCCTCCGGGTGACTTCCTGTGGGGCGGGCCCTGCATGTGACTGACAACCCTGCCCCGCCCCTAGGGTGTCCCCTTCGACGTCGTCCCCTCCCACTTCCTGGAGTCGCTGCCGAAGTCCTCATTTCCGGCTCCACCCGACTACGTCCTGGAGACGGCGAAGCAGAAGGCGCTGGAGGTGGCGTCGCGGCTGCGCGGGGTGAGGCCCCGCCCACCGGAAGTCAGGGCCCCGTCCTAATGTCCATCAGGCGCCGGCCCCACCCCTCACTGACGTCATCGTTTCCTCCCCGGCAGGACCCGCGGCCCCCGGACGTCGTTATCGGAGCCGACACCGTGGTGGTGAGAGAGGCCCCGCCCACCCTTAACCCTGCCCGTCAGGGCTAGTCCCGCCCCTTTCTTACTAACCCTGCCCCTTTCCCAGGCCCCGCCCTTTTCTTACTGACCCCGCCCCTGACCGCGTCATCGCCCCCGGCCCCGCCCCCCAGGTCCTGGATGGGCGGATCCTGGAGAAGCCGAAGGACAAGGACGACGCCATCGCGATGCTGCGCAGGTGGGCGGGGCCCTAGGGGCGGAGGCGGGGCCAGGGCGTGGTCACCATCAGGGGGCGTGGCCGACCTCACCCCGACCCCCCTGTGACCCCGCCCGCCGCTCCCCTCCCCAGCCTGAGCGGCCATCAGCACAGCATCATCACGGGCGTGGCCGTCGTGCGTCCCCGCCGCGGCCCCGCCTCCTCGGACCCGGAAGTGACGCTGTTCCACGAGGAGACGCGCGTCACGTTCTCGCCGCTGTCGGAGCCGCTGCTGCGCGAATACGTGGAGTGCGGGGAGCCCATGTGAGCGGGGCGGGGCCGGGAGCAGGGGGCGGGCGGGGAGGGTAGGGGCGTGGCCTGGTGACGTCACGGCGCCCCTCCCTCCCCCAGGGACAAGGCCGGCGCCTACGGGCTGCAGGGCGTCGGCGCGATGCTGGCCGAGCGCGTGGAGGGCGACTTCCTGTCAGCCGTGGGGTTCCCGCTGAACCGCTTCCTGCGAGAGGCCGTCGCCCTCTTCCCGGAAGTGACGTCAGAGACGTCAGGGGCGGAGTCGAGCTGACAACCGTGAGTGTCTGGCCCCGCCCCTGCCAAGTCGGTCACACTCTTACCGTGAGTTCCCTATCGGCCACGCCCCCACGGACGGCCCCGCCCCCACCACTGTCTATCATCCCTAAGCCCTGCCCTCTCTTCCTTCTCCAGGCCCTGCAGCCCGCTGTGTGATCGACCTCTGACCTCCCGCCGGAGCCCTTGCGGCCAGTAGTGACGTCATCTGGGAGGGCGGGCCCTGGTGTCAATCAATCAATAAAGACTCGGAGACCATTTCCTGTCTGTGACTGGCTGGTCGTAGCCATTTCCTGTTTTAGTGAATGGCGTGGTCACTTCCTGTGCGGCCGGAGCTCAGGCCTCCGTCACCTGTGTCACCTCGGGGTCCTCGGGCGTCGCCTCCCACGTGACCTGCGGAGGGGCGGGGCTGAGGGGACACGCCCACAGAATCCTCCACTCCAGGCCCGCCCACCAAGCCCCTCCCTGGCCCTCAGCTCTCCAGGCCACGCCCACCCCCTTCCCTGCTGTTTAAGCCCCGCCCTCCTGTGTCCTCACGCCCGACCCCACAGGCACCGCCCTCACCAGCTCTGCAGGCTCCGCCCTCTCCGCCATCGGGTCCTTCATGCTGGGGATGGGCGGGAACAGCTTCCGGAGCAGCCGCCTGCGGGGCGGGGCCAGAGTCAGGGGCGGGGCCAGAGTCAGGGCTGAGAGTCAGGGGCGGGGTCAGAGTCAGGGCTGAGAGTCAGGGCTGAGAGTCAGGGGCGGGGTCAGAGTCAGGGCGGGGTTAGAGCAGGGCTGAGAGTCAGGGGCGGGGTCGGAGTCAGGGTGAGAGTCAGGGCTGGAGAGGGGCGGGTCAGTCAGGGCTTAGAGTGGGCTGAGAGTCAGGGTCTGAGAGTCAGGGCTGAGAGTCAGGGGCGGGGTCAGAGTCAGGGCAGGGAGAGTCAGGGGCAGAGTCAGGGGCGCGGGGTCGGCAGTCAGGCTGAGAGTCAGGGTGAGAGTTCAGGGGAGGGGTCAGAGTCAGGGCTGAGAGTCAGGGGCGGGTTCAGGGGAGGTCAGAGAGTCAGGGCTGAAGAAGAGTCAGGGGCAGGGTCGGAGAGTCAGGGCAGGGGAGAGTCAGGGCTGAGAGTCAGGGGCGGGGTCAGAGTCAGGGCTGAGAGTTCAGGGCGGGGTCGTGAGAGTCAGGGGCGGGGTTAGAGTCAGGGGCGGGGTCCTGAGTCAGGCGGGTCGGGGGGGTCAGGCTGAGAGTCAGGGCGGGGTGAGTCAGTAGAGTCAGGGGCGGGGTCAGAGTCAGGGCTGAGAGTCCGGGGCGGGGAGTCAGGAGTCAGGGCGGGGTCAGGGCTGAGAGTCAGGGGCGGGGTCAGAGTCAGGGCTGAAGAGTCAGGGGCTCAGAGTCAGGGCTGAGAGTCAGGCGGGGCCAGAGTAAGGGGCGGGGTCAGAGTCAGCGTCATTTGCATCTCACGTCCCGTCCACTGCACAGCCGACCTCTCCCAGTCCTTATTTGCATGGGATTTGCATATTCAATTTCGGGAGCAGGGCTGACGTCATATGCAAATCAGCCTGGGCCTGTCTGAGGCTGTTCCCACCGGAGAGCAGGGGTCATTTGCATGTGCCCGCCCCCAGCTGGGCTCATTTGCATACCCGGAAGCAAATGAGTTCCCCGTACTCCACCCACTAAACCCCCTCAACCAACGCGGAGGAAGCCGCAGCATGAGGGGCGTGGCCGCACCAGCCCCGCCCCGTGACGTCACCTCCGACACAGCAGCAGCATCGTCGCCAGCGCCGTTAGCCCCGCCCCGACCGCCACCAGCACGGCGACCATCAGCGTCACGTGGCTCCGCCCACCGGGGCTACAGTCTGCGGAGGGGGCGGGGTCAGGACAGGGACCACCGGAAGTGAGGCCTGGAACCCTGCCCAACCCGGAATCGACCACCAAAGTCCATGTGGGGATGAGTGAAGGGTGGGCTGGGGCGGGGTTTATGCTGATGGACCACACCCACCTACTAAACGGAAGTGACTCCCTGAAGCCTCTGCAGAGGCTGTGGGGTTGGTGGGGCGGGGCTAAAGCAGTGACGTCATTAAAGGGAGGGGGTGTTAGGCCTCACCAAAGCAGAAGTGGGCCGCAAGCCACGCCCCAAACCGGAAGTGGCCCCTCCCTTCTGACTGAGTGATGCGATGGGGTCTGATGGGCGTGTGAGGGGGCAAGGCGTGGTCATGGACAGAAGGGGCGTGGTCAGTGCGTGCAGGGTGTGGTCAGGGCGGGGCTCCGCTCACCCAGCCTCACGGCCTCGCTCCAGGCGCTGTAGGCAGTGACGTCGAACGGCCGCGCCCTGACCCGGAAGGAGGCGGAGCCAGGGATGCGGAAGCGGAAGTGGCTCTCGGTGGTCTGCGGGGGGATTGGCCCCGTGACGTAATTGCGCTGACCCCGCCCCCTCCCGGGAGGCCCCGCCCAGGCCTGGGACTCACGCGCTCGGTTTCCGGTGTCGCCTGGGCGTCCTGGGGAATCGTGGGAAACGCGGGTGAGGGAACCGCCCAAGCCACGCCCAAGCACGCCCACCCGGGCACGCCCACCCGGGCACGCCCACCCGGGCACGCCCACCGCGGCTACACCGTCCCGGCCCCGCCCACCTGCGTCATCTCCACCTCGTACGCGAACCGGAAGTGGAAGCGGCTCCGCATCTCCCAGCTCAGCAGGGCGGAGTCGCTGCCGTTGCACTCGGCGCGCACGGTGGGCGGGGCCAGGACCTCTGCGGGGCGGGGTCACAGGGGGCAGGGTCACAGGGGCGGGGTCAACACACAGCCCAAGACACCTCCCTGACTGGGCGTGGCCTCTCTGGACGGGCGGGTTCTCTCAAGGCCACGCCCATCCCCGCTGGCCACGCCCAGTGCTGCAGAGAAACCCCAGGGAAGTCACAGCTTCCCGGGGTGGGCGTGGCCTCGGTGTAGCCCAACCCCACCCTCTTGCCCCGTCCAGCCCCGCCCTCCTGTGGCCCCACCCATCCCTGAGACCCCGCCTTCTCCCTGTGACTCCACCCCCTCCCCGTGACCCCACCCCTCTCCCTGTGACCCCACCCTTCTCCCATGACCCCGCCCCTCTCCCCGTGACCCCACCTCTCTCTCCGTGACTCCGCCCCTCACCCGCCCCCTGCAGGTCGACTATGACGTCACTGCAGGAAATTTCCTCCCGGGCGCTGCTCCCGGTCACCGTCACCGCCACCTGCACAGGAAGTGCCACGCCCGCCGCGTTCACTGTGCAGCCCAGGTGGGCCCCGCCCTCGTCAGTGACGTCGTAGAGCTGACACTCGCGGTCCCGTTCCCGCCCCTGCCTGCGGGACAGGAAGTGAGGACGACAGGAAGTGAGGAAGATGGGAAGTGACGACAGGAAGTGAGAGGAAGTGAGAGACAGGAAGTGAGGGACAGTATGTGAGAGAGAGAAAGTGAGGATGATGGGAAGTGAGGAACTGAGGACGGGAAGAGAGGGAAATGGGAAGAGAGGATGGGAAGTGAGGACGGGAAATGAGGGACAGGAAGTGAGGATGGGAAGTGAGGGACAGGAAGTGCGGACGGGAAGTGAGGATGGGAAGAGAGGGACAGGAAGTGCGGACGGGAAGTGAGGATGGGAAGAGAGGGAAATGGGAAGACAGGATGGGAAGTGAGGACGGGAAATGAGGGACAGGAAGTGAGGATGGGAAGTTAGGATGGGAAGAGAGGACGGGAAGTGAGGGACAGGAAGTGAGGATGGAAAGAGAGGGAAATGGGAAGAGAGGACAGGAAGTGAGGACGGGAAATGAGGGACGGGAAGTGAGGATGGGAAGTGAGGATGGGAAGTGAGGCCCCAGGGGCCTGAAGCACTGATGTCCCCAGGGCCGGTGTGTGGGAGGGGAAGTGATGTCACGGTCGGGAAATGTCACAGGAAGTGACACGGACCCCGGAATGGAGACAAGAAGTGTCTCAGCGGGGACAGGAAGTGTCATCAGGGAATGATGGGGTTGGAAAGTGACATCACCATGGCTGGGGAGACAGGAAGTGGCTCCGGAAGCAGGTAGTGAAATCAGGAAATGGATAGGGAGTGACGCCAGCTTTGCTCAGCGAGGAACAGGAAGTGACGTTACCGAGCCTGAGGCACAGGAAGCAGGAAGTGACCCCACCCCGCGGAAGCGAGTTCAGCAGCGCAGGGGGCGACGTCACGGCGAGACAGGAAGTGAGGCCGCCGGGCGGGGACGGGCGGGAGGTGACGTCAGAGACCTAACAGGAAGTGGTGTCGGGGAACAGGAAGTGAGACCCGCTCTGCACAGGAAGTGATGTCCACGCACAGGAAGCGGCCCCGCCCTCCCCGCCCGGCACTCACCCCGCGTCCCTCCAGAACATCCGGTACTGCACGTCGCTCGGCGCCCCGCGGCCCCGCCCCCAGCGGCAGGAAATCCGGTCCACGTGGTGCAGCGAGCATTGCACGTCGGTGGCCGCGGCGGCGCGGTTGGGGTCTGCGGGGTCGGGGGTCAGGGGTCAGGTCCCGTTTCCAGGAAAATTCCAGAACCACAGAGGTCATAGAGGGGTCATAGGGGTCACAGAGGGGTCACTGGGGTCACAGAGGGGTCACAGAGGGGTCACAGAGGGGTGGCAGGGTGCGAACCTGACTCCGGGAACAGGATCCACGCGTTCACTTCCGGGTCGTCGTCGTTGAAGACGGTGAACTTGGTCACGTGACACAGGGACAGCGACGGGAAGAGGCAGGAGCGGCCGCCGGGCTCCGGCTGGGGCAGGAAGCGGGGTCAGGGGTCAGGAAGTGGGGTCAGGGGTTAAGAAGTGTGGTCATGGGAGCAGGAAGCGGGGTCAGGGGAGCAGGAAGCGGGGTCAGGGGAGCAGGAAGCGGGGTCAGGGGAGCAGGAAGCGGGGTCAGGGGAGCAGGAAGCGGGGTCAGGGGAGCAGGAAGCGGGGTCAGGGGAGCAGGAAGCGGGGTCAGGGGAGCAGGAAGCGGGGTCAGGGGAGCAGGAAGCGGGGTCAGGGGAGCAGGAAGCGGGGTCAGGGGAGCAGGAAGCGGGGTCAGGGGAGCAGGAAGCGGGGTCAGGGGATTGGGAAGTGGGGTCACAGGAGCAGGAAGCGGGGTCAGAGGAGCAGGAAGTGGGTTTACTGGGTGGGATCGGGGGCGGGAAGTGGGTTTGTGCTTCAGGAAGTGAGGTTTGGGGTGTGGCAGGCAGCGGCCCCGCCCTCCCGGCGCCGCCCTCACCCACACGGGGCTCCGCCCCTCCTTGCTGCAGGCGATGTTTCTGACGTCACCGCTCAGCTCCCAGCTCAGGCGTCGCTCCCGGGGCTCCAAGCGGAGGCTGCGGAAGGGCGGGGCGGGGCCTGGGGCGGGGCCGGGAGTGACGTCAGAGGGAGAGAATGACGTCAGGTGAGGGCGGGGCCGTGGGCGGGATGAGAGGGAAGGAACAGGAAGTGGGGCCCTGGGGGTCCCCCGAACGAGCCCGCTCCCATCCTAGCGCGATGACGTCACGCACCCGTCTCTGACGTCACCAGGCCGGCGGTGGGCGTGGCCAGCGCCAGCAGCAGACAGAGGGCGGCGGCCATGGCGGGCACAAGAACCGGAAGTTACCGGAAGTGACCGCGGGGGGAGGACCTGAGGGGACAGTGGGTGCGGCCGGTGACGTCAGAGAGGCCCCACCCACCCTGCCAGGGAACCCGGAAGCAGAAGCGGCGTCCCCTCCTCGCCCCCACCCTTGGCCCCGCCCCTCAATCTGTGTCCTGTCAATCAACGCAGGCCACGCCCACACACGGTAGTGACGTCATCAGGAGGCTCCGCCCCCGCGCAGCGCTGTTTACTTCCGGAAACGCCCCGCCCGTCCGGGGCGTCCATCTCCCTGGCGGCCCCGCCCCTCCCAAGCCCCGCCCACCCGCGCCTGCGCCATCACGTCATCGCCCTCGCGGTGCTCTGTGACGTCAGAGTCCTCTCCGGAAGCCGCGCCCCGGAAGCCCCGCCCCGGAAGCCCCGGCCGGAGCGAACTCACGGAGGCGACCGCGCCTGGGGGTCACCGCGGGGTCACCGCCACGCCCCGCCCCGCCTCGAGCTCCCGCGCGGCTCCCACCCCTGGCGATCGGGGTCTGCGGCCCCGGGGGCCGCGCCCGGCATCTTTATAGCGGCGCCGGGGTTGAGCAACATCCGGAGGGCGGCGGGAACCACTTCCGGGTTCCGCCCGTCAATCAGGGCTTATCGGGCGGGACTTCCGGCAGGGGAAGGCGATGGTTGGTCCAGGGTCCCGATCAGCCCGGCTGCACGTCAATCAGCGGCCCCCGGGCGGGACCTCCGAGTTCCTCTCGTCAATCAGCGGTCTCGGGGCGGGACTTCCGGGCAGAGAATCCGCGCGCCCAGCCCCGTTCTCCCATAGTCTGAACCGCACGTCAATCAGCGGCCCCCGGGGCGGGACTTCCGGGCTGAGAAAACGCGGCGCTGACACCGGGAGGCTTCGGTTTCCCCGCGATCCAGCCTCCTGTCAATCACTGGTCCCGGGTGGGATTTCCGCATTCTTCCCGTCAATGAGCTCCCCTGGGGCGGGACTTCCGGGCTTAGAAACCGCGGCGCTGACACCCGGAGGACTTGGTGTCCGCGCGATCGGAGCCGCCTGTCAATCACTGGTCCCGGGGCGGGATTTCCTCGTCCTTCCGTCCATCATGGTCAAGAGGGCGGGACTTCCCGGCACCGAAACCGTGGCGTGAACGCGGGAGCCCTCGGTTTCCCGGCACCGGGTCCCGCACGTCAATCATCCCCGAGCCGGCAGGAATTTCGGGGGCTCCTGTTTCATGTCAATCCGTCCGCAGCGGGCGGGACTTCCTGGCGGCGGTCCTGGTTTCCAAGCTGTTTCCCGGTGACCGGTGCCGTGCACGTCAATCACCGCTGTTCGGGAGGGACTTCCGGAAAGCAGCCTGTCCATCACGCAGGGAGGGCGGGATTTCTTGTTTCCTGCATCTCCCGCTCCCGCTCCCGCCTTTGACTCAGTTTCCCTGACTCACGCGGGTCCCCACCCTCAGCGATGATTGACGGTGGCGGGGCCTCAGCGATGATTGACGGTGGCGGGAACTCAGGGATGACTGTCGGGGGCGGGGACTCAGGGATGACTGACGGGGGCGGGGACTCAGGGATGACTGACGGGCGGGGACTCAGGGATGACTGACAGGGGTGGAGACTCAGGGATGACTGACGGGGGCGGCGATTCAGGGATGACTGACGGGGGTGGGGACTCAGGGATGACTGACGGGGGTGGGGACTCAGGGTGACTGACGGGGGCGGGGACTCAGGGATGACTGACGGGGGTGGGCTCAGGGATGACTGACGGGGACGCAGGGATGACTGACGGGCGGGGACTCAGGGTGACTGACGGGGGGCAGGGAGTCAGGGATGATTGACAGGCGGGGAATCAGGGATGACTGATGGGGGCGGGGACTCAGGGATGACTGACGGGGGTGGGGTCTCAGGGATGACTGACGGGTGGGGACTCAGCGATGACTGACAGGGGCGGGAGTCAGGGATGACTGACAGGGGCGGGGAGTCAGGGATGGCTGACGGGGGCGGGGACTCAGGGATGGCTGACGGGGGCGGGGACTCAGCGATGATGGACGGCTCAGCAGTTTCTCATCCCTTGTGACCTCTGACCCTGGGTCACAGCCTGGATGGCCCCTCCCCGCGGTGGAGGAGGAGCCCGGCCACGCCCACCGAAGGTCGCTGGTGACGCTGACATCAGGGTGACGCTGGGACTGCATCATCAATATGCAAATGAGGTGGAGCTTCCTAGGAGTCAGTGCTCCTCATGACGACTCCGCCCCGTGTCCACCCCAACCTTCACTTCCGGTCACATGACCCCAGGTGATCCCGGGGAATCCCAATCCCAGCTCACGAATATGCAAATGAGGAGCCTGCATCACCGATATGTAAATGAGAGTCCCGGATGCTCCCGGGCACCCTGCAGTGAGAGTCCCGTGACGTCACTAAAGCCATGCAAATGAGCCCAGACGGCTCATGAATATGCAGATGAGGCTCCGCCCACGCCCCTCCCCTCAGACCCTGAAACCCGCAGTTTTCCTCGGTTTTTATTAAAATGAAAACACCACTGCCCCGGTGGGCGTGGCCGGAAGTGATGACGCCGGAGCGGAGGGCGGGGCCCTACTCGTGGCTCCACCCTCTCCGAGGTGTCCTCAGGAAATGGGGACTCTGACGTCCGATGAGGGGCGTGGCCAGACATGCCCGACCCCCCCACATTGTAGGCCACGCCCTTTCCCGCTCCGCCTATCTCCCAGGTCCCGCCTCCCTCCCGGGTCCTTCCCTGACTCCCGGCCACGCCCCAGACTGACTTCCGGCCCCTCCCCCTATGTGACTTCCTGCCAGGCCAGTCCTCTGACTGACTTCCTGGCCCGCCCCTTGACTGACTAAAGCCCCGTCCCCTGACTGACTTCTGGCCCCGCCCCCTGGCTGACTTCAACCTGGCCCCGCCCCTGATTGACTTCTGGCTCCGCCCCCTGCCGACTTCCGGCCCCGCCCCTCACAGCCGCAGGGCTTCTTCACCTTCAGCCTCAGCTCTTCCAGACTGGAGACCCGGGCCCCGCCCACCGCAGCCGGGAGGGGCGGGGCCGGAAGAGACGTCATTAATTCAGCGTCATTAATTCACTAATCCTCATTAATTCACTCGGCGTCATTAATTCAGTGTCATTAATTCACTAATCGTCATTAATTCACTCAGTGTCACTAATTCAGCGTCATTAATTCGCTCGGTTTCATTAATTCAGCGTCATTAATTCACTAATCCTCATTAATTCACTCGGCGTCATTAATTCAGTGTCATTAATTCACTAATCGTCATTAATTCACTCAGTGTCACTAATTCAGCGTCATTAATTCGCTCGGCGCCATTAATTCAGTGTCATCAATTCACTAATCGTCATTAATTCACTCGGTGTCATTAATTCACTTGGTGTCACTAATTCAGCGTCATTAATTCACTCGGCGCCATTAATTCACTAATCGTCATTAATTCACTCGGTGTCATTAATTCACTTGGTGTCACTAATTCAGCGTCATTAATTCACTCGGCGCCATTAATTCACTCAGCATCATTAATTCACTCGCCGTCTTTTATTCAGCGTCATTAATTCACTCGGCATCATTAATTCACTCGGTGTCACTAATTCAGCTTCATTAGTTCACACTGAAATCATTCGTTCGCCTGGCATCATTAATTCACCCCAATCACTGAATCTCGGCTGAGTCACCCGGGTCCTGATATCATTCGTTTGTTCAACCCAATCACTAATTCCATCATTAATCCGTCATTAATCCATCATTAATCTGTCATTAATCCGTCATTAATCCATCATTAATCCGTCATTAATCCATCATTAATCTGTCATTAATCCGTCGTTAATCCGTCATTAATCCATCGTTAATCCGTCATTAATCCGTCATTAATCCGTCATTAATCCATCATTAATCCGTCATTAATCCGTTGTTAATCCGTCATTAATCCATCATTAATCTGTCATTAATCCGTCGTTAATCCGCCATTAATCCGTCATTAATCCGTCATTAATCCATCATTAATCCTCATCATTAATCCGTTGTTGATCCGTCATTAATCCGTCATTAATTCATCATTAATCCGTCATTAATCCGTCATTAATCCATCATTAATCTGTCATTAATCCGTCATTAATCCGTCATTAATCCATCATTAATCCGTCATTAATCCGTTGTTAATCCGTCATTAATCCATCATTAATCTGTCATTAATCCGTCGTTAATCCGTCATTAATCCGTCATTAATCCATCATTAATCCTCATCATTAATCCGTTGTTGATCCGTCATTAATCCGTCATTAATTCATCAATAATCCACCACTAATCCGTCATTAATCCATCATTAATCCGTCATTAATCCGTCATCAATCCGTCATTAATCCATCATTAATCCATCATTAATCCGTCGTTGATCCGTCATTAATCCATCATTAATCCGTTGTTAATCCGTCATTAATCCGTCATTAATCCTCATCATTAATCCATCATTAATCCATCATTAATCCTCATCATTAATCCGTCGTTAATCCGTCATTAATCCGTCATTAATCCGTCATTAATTCATCAATAATCCACCACTAATCCGTCATTAATCCATCATTAATCCGTCATTAATTCCCATCATTATTTTCCACCCTCAGGGCCCCACCCGGAAGTTCCCGGGGAGGGTGCAGGGGAAGAAATGAAATCTGTTTAGTGAATTAATGATTCCCAGGGAAGGGAGAGAAAATCCGGACACTGAAAACCCGCGGGGACCCAGGGCGGGGTCTCCCGGGCCAGGCAGCAGGGCTGGGGATAAAAAAAATCCCACTGGGGGTCAGGACATGCAAATGAGCGCCTGGGCGGGCGGGGCTATGCAAATGAGCGACGAGTGCACACGAAATGTCAGGCAGGATATGCAAAAGACCATCTAACCTGGGCGGGGCTATGCAAATGAGAGGAGGAGGGGTAGGAATGTGAGTGAGGCCCTGGATATGCAAACGAGCGTGTGCTCTGGGCGGGGCTATGCAAATGAGAGGAGGAGGGGGGCTGTGAGGTCATGGATATGCAAACCAGTGTCTGATCTGGGCAGGGCTATGCAAATGAGAGGAGGAGGGGGGCTGTGAGGTCCTGGATATGTAAACGAGTGTTTGATCTGGGCGGGGCTATGCAAATGAGAGGAGGGGGGCTGTGAGGTCCTGGATATGCAAACCAGTGTCTGATGTGGGCTGGGCTATGCAAATGAGAGGAGACAGGGGGGGCTGTGAGGTCCTGGATATGTAAACCAGTGTCTGATGTGGGCGGGGCTATGCAAATGAGAGGAGGAGGGGGGCTGTGAGGTCCTGGATATGTAAACCAGTGTCTGATGTGGGCTGGGCTATGCAAATGAGAGGAGGGAGGCTGTGAGGTCCTGGATATGCAAACGAGCGTCTGATGTGGGCGGGTCTATGCAAATGAGAGGAGGAGGGGGGCTGTGAGGTCCTGGATATGTAAACCAGTGTCTGATCTGGGCGGGGCTATGCAAATGAGAGGAGGGGGGCTGTGAGGTCCTGGATATGCAAACCAGTCTCTGATCTGGGCGGGGCTATGCAAATGAGAGGAGGAGGGGGGCTGTGAGGTCCTGGATACGTAAACCAGTCTCTGATCTGGGCGGGGCTATGCAAATGAGCTCGTGGCCCAGGCCGGGCTCCCTGTCAACGCGGTGCAAACGGGAGGCTGGGCCGAGTGGGCGGGGACATGCAAATGTGCTTTGCGTGACGTCATCTCCCCGCCCACGGTGAGTATGCAAATGTGGGGGCCGCATCCTAGGCTCATTTGCTAATGACGGGGCGGGGCCCGGCTCTTAGCAGGGTCGGAGGTGATGCATATGCAAATGAGGGTCGGGCTCCGGACCTCAGGCTCCGCCCCTGACCCCTCCCGGCCCCGCCCATGAATAAGAAAATCGCGTTTAAACAACAACGACGTCATCCGTAACAGTGAAGAGGAAAATCCCGGGATCTTCAGCCCCGCCCACCCGGGAGCCCCGCCCACCAGAGCTCCGCCCACCCTCAAGACGTGAACCCCGACCTGGGGCGGGGTCGAGAAAGAATCAAATCCAAAAACAACAATGATGACAACAATAACAGTAACGGAATCCACGTGGGGTGGGCGGGGCTCCCGGGGAGGGCGGGGATCTGGGGTGGGTGGGGCACCCGGTGTGGCCGGGCTCCCCCCTGTGGGCGGGGCTCCCGGGACTCGGCCCAGCCCAGCCCCGCCCAGAGTCAGAGCCCCGAAATGACATAAAAGTGTTAAAAATAAAATAAACAATAACAACGGCAATAATAATAATAACAAATAATAATAATAATGATGACAACAGTGACGACGACACAACAACGACAGAAAATCAACAATGACGACAACGATGATAACGATTCAACAACGACGACGACGGCAACGGCACCATTAATAATAATAACGAAATGATAATAATAAAAACCCGCGGACAAAAACAGTAATAATAGCAAATCCAGCAACAACGACGGCGGCGACAGTCACAGTAAAAACGTCACAGTAACGGTCGCGGTTCTACAACAACGACGGCAGCAATAATAATAAAAGTAATAAAATTTCACAACGACGACGACAATAATAATAAAACAATATAAAAACTCAACAGCGACTACAACAATAATAACAACGGAAACTCGACAACAACGACGACGGCTCAACAACGGTAACGATAATAATAAAGTCTCAACAACAACGACGACGACAACAAGGACGTGAGAATAACCACAACGGTTCAATAACAGCGACGACAGCAGTAATAATAATAACGATTTAATGACAACAATAACAACGGCAGCAACAACAACAATAATAATACAAACTCAAGGACAAAAATAACAGTAACGGAAACTCAACAACAACGACGGCAGTAAAAATCCTGACAATAATAATAACGATTCAACAACAACGACGACGACGACAATAATAATAAAATAATAAAATTTCAACAACGACGACGGCAGTAACAGTAACGACAACGGTCCAACAACAACGACGGGAGCAGTAATAATAATAAACAATACACAACAATAAAATAATAACGATAAAAACAAAAGAACAACAACGACAATAATAAGTCAATAACAGTAACGCGCAGGCCCGGCCGGTGTAGACGCCGCTCCCCGTCCCCCCCAAAAACAACAACGCTGAACCCAAAAAAAACAACACTAACGAAACATCGACCCCGGAAAATCAATAATAATAAAAAATCAATATCGACGACGGCAATAATAATAATAATAACAATAATAATAAAAATTATCTTCCCGCTGTCAATCACGCGCGGCCCCGCCCTTCCACTGCTATGTGAATCAACGCTGGACCCGTCGTCCCCGTCAGTCAACTCTAAGCCCCGCCCCTGGGCAGCGGACCTGTCAGTCACAGCGGCCTGCGTGGGCGGGGCTAAGAGCCTGAACCCGCGATTGGACGACAGGGAGGGAGGGGGCGGGGCTAAGGCTGATTGACAGCAGGGTGTAGTCTGCTGCCCCACGGAGCCCCGCCCACCACGGCGCTTGTGTTCCTCGGGGCCCCGCCCCTGCCCCGCCCCTGTCCTCGTTATTGTTTATGTTTGTAGTCGTTGACGTCACAACCTAAGATGACTCAGGACTCCCCAGGATAGCACAGGACACTTGAGGAAGACACAGGACACCCCAGGATGGCACAGGACACCCCAGGATGGCACAGGACACCACAGGATGACACAGGACACCCCAGGGTGACTCAGGAAATTGCAGACTGACTCAGGACACCCCAGGATGACTTACAACACCTCAGGTTGACACAGGACTCCCCAGGCTAACTCACGACCCCCAGGATGACACAGGACAGCCTAGACTGATTCAGGACACCCCAGGCTGACTCAGGACACCGAGGATGACACAGGAGACCCCAGGATGGCTCTGGACACCCCAGGCTGATTATGGACATCTCGGGGTGACTCACAACTCCCCAGGCTGAGTCAGGACAGCCCAGGCTTACAAAGGACACCCTAGGGTGACACAGGACTTCACAGGCTGACACAGGCTCCTGGGGTGGGCGGGGCTCCCTGGGTGGGCGGGGCTCCCTGGGTGGGCGGGGTTCCCGGGGTGGGGGGCTCCCGGGGGGGCGGGCTCCCGGGGTGGCGGGCTCCCGGGGTGGGCGGGGCTCCAGGGTGGCGGGCTCCCAGGGTGGGCGGGGCTCCCTGTGTGTTAATAATAAAAATAAACAATAACAACGGCAATAGTAATAATAAATAATAACAATAACAACAATAATAACAACAGTGACATCGACTCAACAACAACGAGGGCGGCGATAATAATAAAGACACAGGGACAGAAACAACAACAACAGAAAATCAACAGCGACGACAATAATAATAACGATTCCACAACAGCGACGGCGGCAATAATAATAATAACGAAATGATAATAATAAAATCCCGAGGATAAAAACAATAATAATACCAAATCCAGCAACAACGACGGCGGCGACGGTCACAGCAAAAAAGTAACAGTAACCGCAACGATTCAACAACAACGACGGCAGCAATAATAATAAAACTAATAAAATTTCAACAACAACGACGGCAGCAATGATAATAAAAGTAATAAAATTTCAACAACAATGACGACGGCAATAATAATAAAACAATATAAAAACTCAACAGCAACTATAACAATAATAATAATGGAAACTCGACAACAACGACGACGGTTCAACAACGGTAACGATAATAATAAAGTCTCAACAACAACGACGACGACAACAAAGACGTGAGAATAACGACAACGGTTCAATAACAGCGACGACAGCAGTAATAATAATAACGATTTAATGACAACAATAACAACGGCAGCAACAACAACAATAATAATACAAACTCAAGGACGAAAATAACAGTAACGGAAACTCAACAACAACGACGGCAGTAAAAATCCTGACAATAATAATAACGATTCAACAACAACGACGACGACGACGACAATAATAATAAAATAATAAAATTTCAACAACGACGACGGCAGTAGCAGTGACGACAACGGTCCAACAACAACGACGGGAGCAGTAATAATAATAAGCAATAAACAACAATAAAATGACAACGATAACAATAAAACAACAACCACGACAATAATAAGTGAATAACAGTAACGCGCGCGGTGCAGGACCGGGCGGTGTAGACGCGGCTCCCCGTCCCGCCCTCACCCCACCCCCAACAACAACGCTGAGAACCCAAAAAGACAACAGTAACGAAACATCGACCCCGCAAATCAATAATAAAAAATCAATATCGACGACGGCAATAATAATAATAATAACAATAATAATAAAAATTATCTTCCCGCTGTCAATCACGCGCGGCCCCGCCCTTTCCCTGCTATGTGAATCAACGCTGGACCCGTCTTCCCCGTCAGTCAACTCTAAGCCCCGCCCCTGGGCAGCGGACCTGTCAGTCACAGCGGCCTGCATGGGCGGGGCTAAGAGGCGGCACCCGCGATTTGACGACAGGGAGAGAGGGGGCGGGGCTAAGGCTGATTGACAGCAGGGTGTAGTCTGCTGCCCCACGGAGTCCCGCCCACCACGGTGCTTGTCTTCCTCGGGGCCCCGCCCCTGCCCCGCCCCTGTCCTCGTTATTGTTTATTATTGTAGTCGTTGACGTCACTGCTGTTTACGACATCATCGGTGACAGGGGGCGGAGTCACAGTCACAGGGGGTGGAGTCACAGTCACAGGGGCGGAGTCACAGCCACAGTGGGCGGAGTCACAGTCACAGGGGCGGAGTCACAGCCACAGGAGGCGGAGTCACAGACACAGGGGCGGAGTCAGAGTCACATGGGCAGAGTCAGAGTCACAGGGGCGGAGTCACAGACACAGGGGCGGAGTCACAGTCACAGGGGCGGAGTCACAGTCACAGGGGGAGTCACAGTCACAGGGGCGGAGTCACAGTCACAGGGGCGGAGTCACAGTCACAGGGGCGGAGTCACAGTCACAGGGGCGGAGTCACAGTCACAGGGGCGGAGTCACAGTCACAGGGGCGGAGTCACAGCCACAGGGGCGGAGTCACAGTCACAGTGGGCGGAGTCACAGTCACAGGGGCGGAGTCACAGTCACATGGGCAGAGTCAGAGTCACAGGGGCGGAGTCACAGACACAGGGGCGGAGTCACAGTCACAGGGGCGGAGTCACAGTCACAGGGGCGGAGTCATAGTCACAGGGGTGGAGTCACAGTCACAGGGGCGGAGTCACAGTCACAGGGGCGGAGTCACAGCCACAGGAGGCGGAGTCACAGACACAGGGGCGGAGTCAGAGTCACATGGGCAGAGTCAGAGTCACAGGGGCGGAGTCACAGACACAGGGGCGGAGTCACAGGCACAGGGGCGGAGTCACAGTCACAGGGGCGGTGTCACAGTCACAGGATGACTCAGGAAACACCAGGGTGACAGAGGACACCCCACGCTGACTCAGGCCACCCGAGGCTGACACAGGAAATCCCAGGGTGACACACAACACGGCAGGTTGACTCAGGACACCTCACGCTGACAAATACACACCAGGATGACACAGGACACCCAAGGGTGACTCAGGAAATCCCAGCTGTCACAGGACACCCCAGGATGACTCAAGATTCCTCAGGATGGCTCAGGACACCCCAGACTAGCACAGAACACCCGCGATGACACATGACACTCCAGGATGACTCAGGACACGCCAGCCAGACTAGGGACACCCCAGAGTTACTCAACACACCCCAGTCTGACACAGGACACTAAAGAATGACAAATGGTACCCCAGGATTTCTCAGGACATCACAAGATGACTCAGGTCACCCCAGGCTGACACAGAAAACCCAGCATGACACAGGAGACCCCAGCATGACACAGGACACCTCCTGATGATTCAGGACATCCGAGCGTGACACAGGACATCCCAGTATGGCTCAGGACAACCCAGGCTGACACAGGACATCCCAGGCTATCACAGGACACCCCGGGATGACTCAGGACACCCCAGTATGACACAGGATATCCCAGGCTGACTCAGGACCCCCCAGGATGACACAGGACAGTCTAGACTAACTGAGGACAACACAGTGTGGATCAGGACACCCCAGGATGATACAGGACACCAAGAAATGAGTCAATACACCAGTCTGACTCCGGAAAGCCCAGAGTGACTCACGACACCCCAGTCTGACATAGGATACCCTAGGGTGACAGAAGACAAAACAGGATGACTCAGGAAACCCCAGGATGACATAGGACACCACAGACAGACCCAGAACACCCCAGGCTGACACATGACACAACAGGATGAAACAGGACACCCCAGGCTGACACAGGACACCCCAGGCTGACACAGGACACCCAAGGATGCCTCAGGACACCCAGGGCTGACTCAGGAATCCACAGGATGACTCACGACACCCCAGTATGATCCAGGACACAGCAGGATGACTCCGCACACCCCAGACTGACTCAGGACTCCCAGGGACAATTCAGGAATCCACAGGATGAAATGGATACCCCAGGATATCACAAGACACCCCAGACTGTTACAGGACACACCAGGCTGACACAGGACACCCAAGGCTGTTGCAGGATACACTAGGATGACACATGATACCCCGGATGACTCACGACAATACAGGCTGACACTGGACTCCCCATGGTGACAGAGGACATTCCAGGATTACTCAGGACACCCCAGGGTGGCACTGGAGAACCATGGATGACACAGGACACTCCAGGCTGACGCAGGACCACCCAGGCTGACAAAAGACACCCAAGGCTGACAAAGGACAACCCAGGAAGACACAGGACACCCCAGGGTGACATGGACACCCAAGGATAACACAAGACACCCCAGGCTGTCAGAGGATACATCACACGGAGTCAGGTCACCTCACGCTGACACAGGACACTGGAGGATGACACAGGACAACTCTGGCTGACTCACGACACCCCAGGCTGACTAAGGACTCCCCAGGATGACACAGGAGACCCCAGGATGACTCATGACACCCCAGGCTGAATTAGGACACCCCAGGATGACACAGGACTCCCCAGGATGACACAAGACACCCCATGCTGAATCTGGATACTCCAGGATAACTCAGGACACCCAAGGCAGACATAGGACACCCCAGGCTTACTCAGGACACCCCAGGATGGCACAGGACACATGAGGCTGACTCAGGACACCCAAGGATGACACAGGACTCCCCAGGATGACTGTGGACACCCCGCGCTGACTCTGGACACTCCAGGATGACTCAGGACACCCAAGGCAGACTGAGGACACCCAAGGCTGACACAGGACACAAAAGGATGACTCTGGACATCCCAGGTTGACTCAGAACACCGCAAGATGACTCAGGACACTGCAGGATGACACAAGACACCCCTGGATGACATAGGACACACCAGTCTGACTCAGGACACCCGAGGATGACTCAGACTCCCCAGGATGACTGTGGACACCCCACGCTGACTCTGGATACTCCAGGATGACTCAGGACACCCAAGGCAGACAGAGGACACCCCAGGCTGACACAGGACACCCCAGGATGACACAGCATACATGAGGCTGACTCAGGACACCCGAGGATGACACAGGATTCCCCAGGATGACCATGGACACCCCACGCTGACTCTGGACACTCCAGGATGACTCAGGACACCCAAGGCAGACTGAGGACACCCAAGGCTGACACAGGACACAAAAGGATGACTCTGGACATCCCAGGTTGACTCAGGACACCTCAAGATGACTCAGGACACTGCAGGATGACACAAGACACCCCTGGATGACATAGGACACACCAGTCTGACTCAGGACAACCCAGGCTGACTAAGGACACTGCAGGATGACACAATACACCCCAGGATGACACAGGACACACCAGTCTGACTCAGGACACCCGAGGATGACACAGGACTCCCCAGGATGACTGTGGACACCCTGCGCTGACTCTGGACACTCCAGGATGACTCAGGACACCCAAGGCTGACTGAGGACACCCAAGGCTGACACAGGACACAAAAGGATGACTCTGGACATCCCAGGTTGACTCAGGACACCCCAAGATGACTCAGGACACTGCAGGATGACACAAGACACCCCTGGATGACATAGGACACACCAGTCTGACTCAGGACACCCGAGGATGACTCAGACTCCCCAGGATGACTGTGGACACCCCACGCTGATCTGGACACTCCAGGATGACTCAGGACACCCAAGGCAGACAGAAGACACCACAGGCTGACACAGGACACCCCAGGATGACATAGGACACACCAGTCTGACTCAGGACAACCCAGGCTGACTAAGGACACTGCAGGATGACACAAGACACCCCAGGATGACACAGGACACACCAGTCTGACTCAGGACACCCGAGGATGACACAGGACTCCCCAGGATGATTGTGGACACCCCGCGCTGAATCTGGATAGTCCAGGATGACTCAGGACACCCAAGGCAGACAGAGGACATCCCAGGATGACACAGGACACAAAAGGATGACTCTGGACATCCCAGGTTGACTCAGGACACTACAAGATGACTCAGGACAACCCAGGATGACAAAGGACACCCAGTCTTACACAGGACACTCTAGGCTGACACACGACACCCCAGGTGTCGAGACTCGACTTGTCTCAGCTTTAACCCACGACAGCCATGAGGTTCTACCTGAGTGGGGGTGTGTGAACCTCCAAGCTTCTTGGAACCCAATGACGATAAAGACCAAACACAGGCATCTTGTCATCTTTAGAGAGATCTCAGTTCCATGTTTTGGAACTAGAGCTATTTTTTTATTAGCCGTATTTTCTGGTGTCCCTTATCCATCTTGCTAGTTCCACGAGGTAACCATTTCTCCTTTGTTTTCTCTCTCTGCTCTCCTGCTTTGCTCCTAACCTTCTCTGCTCCTAGGTTACTCCCACACCACCAGCACCTCCTCCCAGGTGAGGCCTGTTCAGATGCTTAGGCACAAACAGATGCAAATAAGAGGAGCATCACCCTCAGGCCAGGTAAACAGCTACAGCCCGGTGTTAGTTAACAATACAATGGTGACTCTGGGCGACAGCTGTTTATGTGGCCAGGGCCTGGAACCCAGAATATTCCATAACAGGGATATTCGGTCCCCCATCCCCAGGATGACTCAGGACTCCCCAGCCTGACTCAGGACTCCCCAGCCTGACTCAGGACTCCCCAGGATGACTCAGGACACCCAGGATGAGTCTGGACACCCCAGGATCATTTTGGATTCCCCAGGCAGACTCAGGGCACCCCAAGTGATTCAGGACACCCCTGGCTTACTCAGGACACCACTGGCTGAGACAGGACATCCCTGGCTGACATAGGACACCCCAGGATGACACAGGACACCCCAACCATACACAGGACACACTAGGCTGATTCAGGACACTCCAGGATGACTCAGGATACCCCAGGATGACTCCAGACACCCCAGGCTGACACAGAACACCCCAGGAAGACTCAATACACCAGTCTGATTCCAGAAAACACAGGGTGACTCATGACACCCCAGTCTGACATAGGATACCCCAGGGTGACAGAAGACAAAACAGGATGGCTCAGGAAACCCAAGGATGACACAGGACACCCCAGGCAGACCGAGAACACCCCAGGCTGACAAAGGACAACCCAGGATGACACAGGACACCCCAGACAGACTCAGAACCCCCCCGGCTGACACAGGACACAACAGGATGAAACAGGACACCCCAGGGTGACTCAGGACTCCCAGGGACAACTCAGGAATCCACAGGATGAAATGGATACCCCAGGATATCACAAGACACCCCGGACTGTTACAGGACACACCAGGCTGACACAGGATACCCAAGGCTGTCGCAGGATACACTAGGATGACACATGATACCCCGGATGACTCACGACAATACAGGCTGACACTGGACACCCCATGGTGACAGAGGACACTCCAGGAATACTCAGGACAACCCAGGGTGACACTGGAGACCCATGGATGTCACAGGACACTCCAGGCTGACTCGGGACCACCCAGGCTGACAAAAGACACCCAAGGCTGACAGAGGACAACCCAGGATGACACAGGACACCGCAGGATGACATGGACACCCGAGGATGACACAGGACTCCCCAGGATGACTGTGGACACCCCGCGCTGACTCTGGATACTCCAGGATGACTCAGGACACCCCGGCTGACTCAGGACACCACAGGATGACTCACGACACCCCAGGCTGACACAGCATATCCTAGCATGACACATGACACCCCAGGATGACTCAGCACTCCCCAGGCTGACTTAGGGCATCCCAGGATGACACAGGACACAACAGGATGACTCTGGACACCCCAGGATGACTCTGGACACCCCAGGAAGGCTTAGGACACCTCAAGTGATTCAGGACATCCCAAGCTGACACAAGACACCCGCAAGGTGTCTTAGGATAACCCAGGCTCTCACAGGACAACGAGGACGATACAGCACACCCAGTCTTACACAGGACATCCCAGGATGACAGGAGACCCTAGGATGACTCAGGACACCCCAGAGTGACTCGGTACAACCCAGTCTGACACAGGACACCCCAGGATGACAAAGGACACCACAGCTGACACAGGACTCCCAGGGATGACTCAGGAAACCAAAGGAAGACACAGGACACCCCTGGCTGATTCAGAACACCCAAGGGTGACACAGGACTCCCCACAATGACACAGGACAACGCAGGGAGAGACAGGACACACAAGGCTGACTCTGGACACCCCAGACTGAATCAGGAATCCCCAGGCTGACTCTGGACACCCCAGACTGAATCAGGAATCCCCAGGCTGACTCTGGACCCCCCAGACTGAATCAGGAATCTCCAGGCTGACTCTGGACACCCCAGACTGAATCAGGAATCCCCAGGCTGACTAAGGACACCCCAGTATGACTCAGGATACCCCAGGATGACCCAGGAATCCCCTGGATGACACAGGATACAACAGGCTGGATAGGAAAAACCAGGCAGACTCAGGACACCCAAGTTTGACACAGGAGTGCCCCTGCTGACAAAGGACATCCCAGGCTGACTCAGGACACCCCAGAGTGACTCAGGACACCCCACGCTGACACAGGACACCCCAGGCTGACACAGGACACCCAAGGCTGATTGATGACACACCAGGCTGACGCAGGACACAACAGGATGACTCTGGACACCTCAGAGTTACTCAGGACACCCCAAGATGACTCAGGACACCCAAGGATAACTCAGGAAAACCCAGGCTGACACAGGACACCCGAGGATGACACAGGACACCCAGTCTTACACAGGATACCCCAGGATGAATCAAGACTCCCCAGGATGAATCAGAACACTCCAGGATGACACAGGACACCCCAGCCTACTCAGGACACCCCAGCATGACACAGGACATCCCAGTCTGACACAGGACACCCCAGGATGACACAGGACTCCCCAGGATGACTCAGGACACCGCAGGCTGACTGAGGATACCCCAGACTGACACACAGGACACCTAAGGCATAGAGAAAACACCCAAGGCTGACTCAGGACACACCAGGATGATACAGGACACCCCAGGCTGACACAGGACAACCTAGGATGGCTCTGGACACCCCAGGATGAGAGAAGATACCCTACACTGACACAGGACACCCCAGGCTGACAAAGGACACCCAAGTCTGACACAGGATATCTCAGGCTGACTCAGGAGACCCTAGGAAGACACAGGACACGTCAGGCTGACTCAGGACACCTCAGGATGACTCTGGACACCTAGGGTGGCTCAGGACACCACAGACTGACACAAGAAACACCAGGCTGACACAGGACACCCGAGGATGCTACAGGACACTGGAGGATGACACAGGACAGCCATGGCTGACTCAGACACCCCAGGCTGACTCAGGATCCCCCAGGATGACACAGGACACCCAAGGATGACACATGATACCCTAGGCTGACACAGGACAGCCCACATTAGACAGAAAACCACAGGATGACTCAGGAAACACCGGGCTGATACAGAACACCCAAGGATGACAAAGGACATCCCAGAATGACTCAGGACACCCCAGGCTGACTTAGGACACCGGAGGATTACACAGGACACCCCAGGATGTCTCAGGACACACCAGTCTGGCCTAGGACACCTGAGGCTGGTACATGACAGCCCAGGATGGCTCAGGGCACCCCAGCCTGATTCAGACATCCCAGACTGACACAGGACACCCCAGGATGACACAGGACTCCTCAGGATGGCTCAGGGCACCACAGCCTGATTCAGACATCCCAGGCTGACACAGGACACCCCAGGATGACACAGGACTCCCCAGGATGACTCAGGACACCCCAGGCTGACACAGGACACCACAGCTGACACAGGACACACAAGGGTGACTCAGGACACCCCACGATGACACAGGACACCCCATGCTGACACAGGACTCCCCAGGCTAACTCACTACACCCCCAGATGACTCAGGACAACCCAGGATGACAGAGGACACCCCAGGCTGATTAAGGACATCTCAGCGAGACACACGACACTCCTGGCTGACTCGGGACACCCCAAGTTGTCTCAGGACAACCCAGGCTGACTCAGGACACCCCAGAATGACTCAGGACACCCCAGGATGACAGAGGATAACCCAGGCTGATTAAGGACATCTTAGGGAGACACATGACACTCCTGGCTGACTAAGGACACCCCAGGATGTCTCAGGACACCCCAGGCTGACGCAGGACACACCAGGCTGTCACAGGACACCCCACGATGTCTCAGGACACCCCAGGATGACAAAAGGACAACTTAGGCTGGCACAGGACAGACCAGGCTGGCACAGGACACCTATGCTGAAACATGACACCTCAGGATTACTCAGGATTCCCCAGGCTGACTCAGGACACCCCAGGATGACACAGGAGACCCCAGGATGACTCCAGACATCCAAGGATGACACAGGACATCCACAGCTAACAAAAGACACCCCATGCTGACTCAGGATAGGCCAGGCTGACACAGGACACAACAGGCAGTATCAGGACACCCCAGCTTGACACAGAACACCCCTGGCTTTCCCAGGACACGCTAGGATGACTCAGTACACCCCACATTGACACACGAAACCACAGAATGAGTCAGGACACCCCAGGCTGACACTGGACCCCCAAGGATGATACAGGACACCCCAGGATGACACAGGATTCCCCAGGATGGCTCAGGAAATCCTAGAATGGCTCAGGATACCCAAGGCTGTCACAGCATACCCCAGGGTGGCACAGGACACCGCAGGCTGACACAGGACACCCCAGGCTGGTTCAGACACCCCAGGATGACACAGGATACCCCAGGCTGATTAAGGACATCTCAGGGAGACACATGACACTCCTGGCTGACTCAGGAGACCCCAGGATGTCTCAGGACCAACCAGGCTGACACAGGACACCCCAGGATGACACAGGACACTCCAGGCTGACTCAGAAAACCCCAGGCTTTCTCAGGACAACCCAGGATGAGTCAGGACACCCCAGGGTGGCTCCAGACACCCCAGCATGGCTCAGGACATCCAGGCTGATTCAGGACACACGAGGCTAACACAGGACATCCCTGGCTGACACAGAACACTCCAGGATGACACAGGATACCCCAGGTTGACACAGGACACCCCAGGATGACCCAGGACAACACAGGCTGAGTCAGGACACACAAGGATCTCTCAGGACACACAAGGATGGCTCAGGACACTCCAGGATGACTCGGGACACCATGAGTGATTCAGGACACCCCAGGCTGACACAGGACTCTCCAGGTTGACACAGGACACCCCAGGGTGACTCGGGACACCCCAGGATGATTCACGAACCCCCAGTAAGACACAGGTCTTCCAGGATGACCCAGGACACCCAGTCTTACACAGGCACCCCAGGATGAATCAGAAGTCTCAAGGATGACACAGGACACCCCATGGTGATACAGGAATACCCAGGATGACACAGGACAACCCAGTCTGAGACAAGACACCCCAGGCTGGATGAGGATAACCCAGGCTGACTCAAACACATCAGGATGACTCATGAAACTGCAGGGTGATGCAGGAAACCCCAGGCTGACATAGAACACCCCAGGATTACTCAGGACACCACAGGTTGACTCAGGACAACCAAGGATGACTCAGGACACCCAAGGCTGATTCAGGATACCCGAGGTTGACACAGGACATCCCATGGTGACACACAACATGACTGGCTGACTCAGGACACCTCAGGATGACAGATACACACCACAATGACACAGGACAACACAGGATGACTCAGGAGACCCCAGGCTGACACAGGACACCCCAGGATGACTCAGGACACCCCAGGCTGACAAAGGGCACTGCAGAATGACTCAGGACTCCCTAAGCTGACTCAGGAAAACCAAGGATGACAGACGACACCCCTGGCTGACAGGACACAACAGGATGATTCTGGACAACTCAGGGTTACTCAGGACACCCCAAGATGACTCAGGACACCCCAGGATGACTCAGGATAACCCAGGCTGACACAGGACACCTGAGGAATACACAGGTCACCCAGTCTTACACAGGACATCCCAAGATGAATCAGAAGACCCCAGCATGACTCAAGACCCCAGCATGACTCACGAGAACCCAGGATGATTCAGGACATCCCAGGCTGACTCAGGAAACCCCAAGAACACTCTGGACACCCCAGGCAGACTCAGGACAACCCGTGTGATTAAGGACACCCCAGGATGACTCAGGACTCCCCTTGATGGCACAGGACACAACAGGATGGCTCAGGACACCTCACAATGGCTCGGGACATCTGAGGATTACACAGGACACCCCAGGCTGACACAGGACATCTTAGCCTGACTCAGGACACCCAATGTTGATTCAGGACTCCCCAGGTTGACCCTGGACTCCTAGGGTGTCTCAGGACACCACAGACTGTCATAAGAAACACCAGGCTGTAACAGGACACCCCAGGCTGACACAGGACAGCCATGGCTGACTCACGACACCCCACGATGACTCAGGACACATCAGCATGACACCGGATACCCCTGGATGACACAGGACACTTGAGGCTGACTCAGGTCACCTGAGGATGACCCAGGACACCACAGGGTGACTCAGGACACCCCAGAATGATTCTAGACACCCCAGGATAACTGACGACACCCCAGGATGACTCAGGACACCCCAGGATGACTCAGGACACCCAGGATAACTCAGGAGAACCCAGGATGATTCAGGACAACCAAGGATGACACAGGACACCCCAGGCTGAGTCAGGACACCCCAGCTGACTCAGGACAACATAAGATGATTCAGGACACCCCGGGATGGCACTGGACACTCTGGGAAGACACAGGAAAACCAAGGATGGCACAGGACACCCAGTCTTACGCAGGAAATCCTAGGATGACTCAGGAGACCCCAGGATGACTCAGGACACACCAGGCTGACTCAGGACACCCGAGGATGACACGGGACACCCCAGGCTGACACAGCACACAACAGGCTAAATCAGGACACCCCAGAATGACACAGGATACCCCAGGCTTACAGAGGACACCAAGGATGACACAGGACACCCCACACTGACACAGGAAACCACAGCATGATTCAGGACAACCAGGCTGACACAGAACACCCAGGGATGATTCAGGAAACCCAAGGATGATGCAGGACACACGAGGCTGACTCAGGACACCCCAGGCTGACTCAGGACACCCACGACTGAATCAGGAAAACCCAGGCTGACTCGACACCCTAGGCTTACACAGGGCACCCAGGATCACTCAGGACACCCCAGGTTGACACAGGAAACCTCCGGATGACACAGGACACCCAAGGATAACACAGGACAAAACAGCTGACTCAGGACACCCCAGGATGGCTCAGGACACCCCTGGCTGACTCAGGACACCCTAGGCTGACACAGGACACCCAGGGATGACTCAGGAAATCCCAGGATGACACAGGACAAAGCAGGCTGATTCAGAACAACCAAGGATGTCACAGGACACCCCAGGATTACCCAGGACACCCCACTCTGAAACAGGAAATCCCAGGATGACTCAGGACACCCTAGGCTGAGACAGGACACCCCTAACTGAACTAGGGACAACCCAGGCTACTCAGGAAACACTAGGCTTACACAGGATACCCAGGATAACTCAGGACAACCAGGAGGACACAGGACACCCCAGGATGGCTCAGGTCACCCCAGGCTGACACAGGACACCCCCTGATAACTCAGGACACCCGAGCATGACACAGGACATCCCACATTGACACAAGAAATCCCAGGCTGACTCACGACCCCCCAGGATGACACAGGACAGCCTAGACTGATTCAGGACACACCAGGCTGACACAGGACAACCCAGGATGGCTCTGGACACCCCAGGATGAGAGAAGATACCCTACGCTGACACAGGACACCCCAGGATGACACAGGACACCCAAGTCTGACACAGGATATCTTAGGCTGACTCAGGAGACCCAAGGAAGACACAGGACACGTGAGGCTGTCTCAGGACACTCGATGCTGACACAGGACACCTCAGGATGACTCTGGACACCTAGGGTGGCTCAGGACACCGCAGACTGTCACAAGAAACACCAGGCTGACACAGGACACACCAGGCTGATACAGGACACTGGAGGATGACACAGGACAGCCATGGCTGACTCAGACACCCCAGGCTGACTCAGGGTGCCCCAGGATGACACATGACACCCCAGGATGACACAGGACACCCAAGGCTGGCACAGGACACCCCAGGATGACACAGGACACCCCAGGATGACACAGGACACCCCAGGATGACACAGGACACCCCAGGATGACACAGGACACCCCAGGCTGACTCAGGACACCCCAGGATGACACAGGACACCCCAGGATGACACAGGACACCCCAGGATGACACTGGACAACTAAGGATGACACAGGACAGCCCACATTAGACAGAAAACCACAGGATGACTCAGGACACACTGGGCTGTCACAGAACACCCAAGGATGACAAAGGACACCCCAGGCTAACTTAGGACACCGAAGGATTACACAGGACACCCCAGGATGTCTCAGGACACACCAGGATGGCCTAGGACACCTGAGGGTGGTACATGACAGCCCAGGATGGCTCAGGGCACCCCAGCCTGATTCAGACATCCCAGGCTGACACAGGACACCCCAGGATGACACAGGACTCCCCAGGATGACTCAGGACACCCCATGCTGACTAAGGATACCCACAGCTGACACAGGACACCTAAGGCGGACAGAGGACACCCCATGCTGACTAAGGACACCCCGAGGCTGACACAGGATACTCCAGGATGACACAGGAAACCCCAGGTTGACACAGGACACCACAGCTGACACAGGAGTCCCCAGGCTAACTCACTACAACCCCAGATGACTCAGGACATCCCAGGATGGCTTACAACATGCCAGGCTGACTCAGGACACCCGAGGCTGACACAGGAAACCCCAGGCTGACACAGGACATCCTAGGATGACACAGGAAACCCCAGGCTCATTAAGGACATCTCAGGGAGACACAAAACACTCCTGGCTGACTCAGGAGAACCCAGGATGTCTCAGGACAAACCAGACTGACACAGGACACCCCAGGCTGACACAGAACACCCCAGGCTGACACAGAACACCCCAGGATGACACTGGACAACCCAAGATGACACAGGACACTCCAGGCTGACTCAGAAAACCCCAGAATTCTCAGGACAACCAAAGATGACTCAGGACACCCCAGGGTGGCTCAGGACACCCAGAATGACACAGGACACCCCAGCCTCACTCAGGACAATCCAGGCTGTGACAGGACACCCCAGGATGACTCAGGACACCCCAGCATGGCTCAGGACATCCAGGCTGACTCAGGACACACGAGGCTGACCCAGGACACCCCTGGCTGACAAAGGACTCCTCAGGATGACTTAGGACACCCCAGGCTGACACAGGACACCCCAGACTGACACAGAACACTCCAGGATGACACTGGACACCCCAGATAACTCAGGACAACCCAGTATGATACAGGACACCCAAGGCTGAACCAGGATACCCCAGGTTGACACAGGACACCCCAGGCTGAATTTGGACACTCCAGGGTGACACAGGACACACCAGTATGATTCAGGACACGCCAGGATCTCTCACGATTCCCAACGCTGACTCTGGACACCAGAGGATTACAAAGGACACCCCTGGCTGGCACAGGACACCCCTGAGTGACTGAGTACACCCCAGTCGGACACAGGACACCCCAGGATGACAAAGGACATTCCAGGATGTATCAAACAACCCAGGCAGACACAGGATATCCCAGGCTGACACAGGACACACTTTGGATGACTGAGAACAACCCAGGAGGGCTCAGGACACCCTAGCATGACACAGGACACCCAGACTGAACCAGGACACTCCAAGGTGACACAGGACATGCCAGGCTGTCTCAGGATTCCCCAGGCTGACACAGGACACCCCAGGATGACACAGGACAGCCCTGGCTGACTCGGTACACCCCAGAGTGACTCAGGATTCCCCAGGCTGACACAGGACACCCCAAGATGACACAGGAAATCCCAGGCTGACACAGGACACCACAGCTGACACAGGACACACCAGGGTGACTCAGGACACCCCACGATGACACAGGACACCCCAGACTTACACAGGACTCCCCAGGCTGACTCACTACACCCCCAGTTGACTCAGGACAACCCAGGATGACAGAGGACACCCCAGGCTGATTAAGGACATCTCAGGGAGACACACGACACTCCTGGCTGACTCGGGACACCCCAAGTTGTCTCAGGACAACCCAGGCTGACTCAGGACACCCCAGAATGACTCAGGACACTCCAGGATGACAGAGGATAACCCAGGCTGATTAAGGACATCTTAGGGAGACACATGACACTCCTGGCTGACTAAGGACACCCCAGGATGACAAAGGACACCCCATGCTGACACATGACACCCCAGGATGTCTCAGGATTCCCCAGATGGCTCAGGACATCCCAGGCTTACTCAGGACACCCCAGGATGACTCAGGACACCCAAGGAAGACAAAGGACACCCCAGGATGACTCAGGACAACCCAGACTGACACAGTACACTCCAGGGTGACACAGGACACCCCAGGATGACTCAGGACATGCCAGGATCTCTCAGAATTCCCAACACTGACTCTGGACACCCAAGGATTACAAATGACACCCCTGGCTGGCTCAGGACACCCCTGAGTGACTGAGTACACCCCAGTCGGACACAGGATACCCCAGGATGACAAAGGACATCCCAGGATGTATCAAACAACCCAGGCAGACACAGGACACACCAGGACGACTCATGACACACCAGGATGTCTCAGGATTCCCCAGCCTGACTCAGGACACCCGAGGATGACACAGGACAACCCGAGTGATTCAGGACACCACAGGCTGACAAAGGACATCCCAGTTTGATGCAGGACAGCCCAGGATGACTCAGGACAGCCCAGGCTGACACAGGACACCCAGGATGCCGAAGGACACCCCAGTCTGACATAGGACAACCCAGGGTGACACAGGACACAACAGGATGATCTTGGAAACCACAGGAAGACACAGGACACCCCACGATGACTCAGGAAACCCCAGGATGACTCAGGACACCCCCAGCTAATAAGAGACACCCCAGGCTGACTCAGGACACGCCAGCTGAGACAGGACACATGAGGGTGACTCAGGACACCCCAGGCTGACTCAGGACATCCTAGGCTTACACAGGACACCCAGCATGACTCACAAAACACCAGGATGACACTGGACACCCCTGGTTGGATCAGGACAACCCAGGCTGACTCAGGACACACTAGGATGACTCAGGAAACTGCAGGCTGACTCAGGACACCCCAGGCTGACACAGGACACCCTAGGAAGACAGAAGACACCCCACACTGACACAGGAAACCACAGGATGACTCAGGAAACCCCAGGCTGACACAGGACACCCGACTGAGTCAGGAAACCCCAGGCTGACTCAGGACACCCAAGCATGGCTCAGGAAACCCAAGTATGACACAGGACAACCCAGGCAGATTTAGAACAACCAAGGATGACACAGGACACCCCAGAATGACACAGGACACCCGACTGAGTCAGGAAACCCCAGGCTGACTCAGGACACCCAAGCATGGCTCAGGAAACCCAAGTATGACACAGGACAACCCAGGCAGATTTAGAACAACCAAGGATGACACAGGACACCCCAGAATGACACAGGACACCCCAGCCTGAGACAGGACACATGAGGATGACTAAGGACACACCAGACTGAATCTGGAAACCCCAGGCTGACTAAGGACACCCTAGGCTTACACAGGACACCCTGGATAAATCAGGATACCCCAGGAAGATAAAGGACATACCAGGCTGGATAAGGACACCCCAGGCTGACTCAGACCACCCAAGGATGACACAGGACACCCCAGGCTGACTTGGACACCCAAGGATGACACAGGACACCCCAGGCTGACTCAGGATAGGCCATGTTGACACAGCCCACGACAGGCTGAATCAGGACACCCCAGAATGACACACGACACCCCAGGCTTACAGAGGATACCAAGGATGACACAGGACACCCCACACTGACACAGGAAACCACAGGCTGACTCAGGACAAACCAGCTGACAAAAGACACCCCAGGGTGCCTCAGGATAGCCCAGGCTGACGCAGGACACACCAGACTGTCTCAGGACACCCCAGCATGACACAGGACAAGTCAGGCTGACACAGAACACCCGAGGGTGACAAAGGACATCCCAGAATGACTAAGGCACCCCAAGATAGCACAAGACATCGCAGGATGACACATGACTCCCCAGGATGACTCAGGACACCCTACGGTGACTAAGGATACCCCAAGTTGACACAGGACACCACAGGATGATTCAGAACATCCAAGGATGACACAGGACACCCCTACCTGACAAAAGACACCCCAGGCTGACTCAGGATAGGACAGGCTGACACAGGACACCCCAGGCTTACCCAGGACATGCTAGGATGACACAGGACACCCCACTCTGACACATTAAACCACAGGTTGACTCAGCACACACCAGGATGACAAAGGACACCCCACATTGACACAGGAAACCACAGGATAATGAAGGACAAACCAGGCTGACACAGGACACCTGAGGATGACAAAGGACATCCCAGAATGACTAAGGCACCCCAAGATAGCACAAGACATCCCAGGATGACACAGGAATCCCCAGGATGACTCAGGACACCCTACGCTGACTAAGGATACCCCAGGCTGACACAGGACACCCAAGGCTGACAGATGACACCCCAGGCAGACACAGGACACCTGAGGATGACACAGGACACCCAGTCTTACACAGGATACCCCAGAATGACTCAGGACACCCCAGGATGACACAGGACAACCAAGAATGACTCAGGACACCCCAGAATGACTCAGGACACACCAGGCTGACTCAGGACACCCCAGGCTGACTCAGGATACCCTAGGCTGACACAGGCCACCCCAGGATGACTCAGGACATGCTAGGATGTCTCATGATTCCCCAGGCTGACTCAGGACACCAAGGATGACAAAGAAAAACCCAGGCTGGCTGAAGATACACCAGGATGACTCAGGATACTGCAGCTTGATGCAGGAAACCCCAGGCTGACTCAGGACACCCCCAGCTAATAAGAGACACCCCAGGCTGACTCGGGACACACCAGCTGAGAGAGGACACATGAGGGTGACTCAGGACACCCCAGGCTGACTCAGGACATCTTAGGCTTACACAGGACACCCAGCATGACCCACGAAACACCAGGATGACACAGGACACCCCTGGCTGGATCAGGACAACCCAGGCTGACTAAGGACACCCCAGGATGACTCAGGAAACCCCAGGATGACACAGGACACAACAGGCTGGATAAGGAAAAACCAGGCAGACTCAGGACACCCAAGTTTGACACAGGAGTCCCCCTGCTGACAAAGGACATCCCAGGCTGACTCAGGACACCCCAGAGTGACTCAGGACACCCCACGCTGACACAGGACAGCCCAGGATGACACAGGACACCCGATGATGACACAGGACAACCAGCCTTACACAGGATACCCCAGGATGACTCAGGACACCCCAGGAGGGCTTAGGACAGCCCAGGATGACTCAGGACATCCCAGGATGGCTGAGGACACAACGAACTGTCACAGGACACAACAGGATGACTCTGGACACCCAGGGATGACACAATACACACCAGGGGGACACAGGACACCCAGGGATGACACAAGACACACCAGGGGGACACAAGACACCCGAGGCTGACTCAGGAAAACCCAGGATAACTCAGGACACCCTAGGCTGACACAGGAAATCCCATGGTGACACACAGCACGTCACGCTGACCCAGGACAGCTCAGGCTGACAAATACACCCCAGGATGACACAGGGCACCCAAGGGTGACTCAGGACAGCCCAGGCTGACTCAGGACACCCCAGGATGACTCCAGACACCCCAGGCTGACTCCAGACACCCCAGGAAGACTCAATACACCAGTCTGATTCTAGAAAACACAGGGTGACTCATGACACCCCAGTCTGACATAGGATACCCCAGGGTGACAGAAGACAAAACAGGATGGCTCAGGAAACCCCAGGATGACCCAGGACACCCCAGGCAGACCCAGAACACCCCAGGCTGACAAAGGTCAACCCAGGATGACACAGGACACCCCAGACAAACTCAGAACACCCCAGGCTGACACAGGACACAACATGAAGAAACAGGACACCCCAGGGTGACCCAGGACACCCCAGGCTGACTCAGGACTTCCAGGGACAACTCAGGAATCCACAGGATGACACAGGACACCACAGGATGAAATGGATACCCCAGGATATCACAAGACACCCCAGACTGTTACAGGACACACCAGGCTGACACAGGACACCCAAGGCTGTCACAGGATACACTAGGATGACACATGATACCCTGGATGACTCACGACAATACAGGTTGACACTGGACACCCCATGGCGACAGAGGACACTCCAGGATTACTCAGGACACCCCAGGGTGGCACTGGAGACCCATAGATGACACAGGACACTCCAGGCTGACACAGGACCACCCAGGCTGACAGAAGACACCCAGGCTGACAAAGGACAACCCTGGATGACACAGGACACCCCAGGCTGTCAGAGGATACATCACACGGAGTCAGGTCACCTCACGCTGACACAGGACACTGGAGGATGACACAGGACAACTCTGGCTGACTCACGACACCCCAGGCTGACTAAGGACTCCCCAGGATGACTCAGGACACCCCATAATGGCTCAGGACATCCGAGGATGACACAGGACTACACAGCCTGACACAGCATACCCTAGCATGATACATGACACCCCAGGATGACTCAAGACACCCCAGGCAGACTTAGGATAGCCCAGGATGGCTCAGGACACCCCAGGCTGACTCAGGACACCCCAGGCTGCCACAGGACACACCAGTCTGACTCAGGACCCCGAGGATTACACAGGACTCCCCAGGATGACACAAGACACCCCATGCTGAATCTGGATACTCCAGGATAACTCAGGACACCCAAGGCAGACATAGGACACCCCAGGCTTACTCAGGACACCCCAGGATGGCACAGGACACATGAGGCTGACTCAGGACACCCAAGGATGACACAGGATTCCCCAGGATGACTGTGGACACCCCGCGCTGACTCTGGACACTCCAGGATGACTCAAGACACCCAAGGCAGACAGAAGACACCACAGGCTGACACAGGACACCCCAGGATGACATAGGGCACACCAGTCTGACTCAGGACACCCGAGGATGACACAGGACTCCCCAGGATAATTGTGGACACCCCGCGCTGAATCTGGATACTCCAGGATGACTCAGGACACCCAAGGCAGACAGAGGACACCCGAGGATGACACAGGACACAAAAGGATGACTCTGGACATCCCAGGTTGACTCAGGACACCACAAGATGACTCAGGACAACCCAGGATGACAAAGGACATCCAGTCTTACACAGGACACCCTAGGCTGACTAAGGACACCCCAGGTGTCGAGACTCGACTTGTCTCAGCTTTAACCCATGACAGCCATGAGGTTCTACCTGAGTGGGGGTGTGTGAACCTCCAAGCTTCTTGGAACCCAATGACGATAAAGACCAAACACAGGCATCTTGTCATCTTTAGAGAGCTCTCAGTTCCATGTTTTGGAACTAGAGCTATGTTTTTATTAGCCGTATTTTCTGGTGACCCTTATCCATCTTGCTAGTTCCACGAGGTAACCATTTCTCCTTTGTTCTCTCTCTCCCCTCCCCTGCTTTGCTCCTAACCTTCTCTGCTCCTAGGTTACTCCACACCACCAGCACCTCCCCCCAGGTGAGGCCTATTCAGATGCTGAGGCACAAACAGATGCAAATAAGAGGCACATCACCCTCAGGCCAGGTAAACAGCTACAGCCTGGTGTTAGTTAACAATACAATGGTGACTCTGAGCCACAGCGGTTTATGTGGCCAGGGCCTGGAAACCAGAATATTCCATAACAGGGATATTCGGTCCCCCATCCCCAGGCTGACTCAGGACTCCCCAGCCTGACTCAGGACTCCCCAGGATGACTCAGGACACCCAGGATGAGTCTGGACACCCCAGGATCATTTTGGATTCCCCAGGCAGACTCAGGGCACCCCAAGTGATTCAGGACACCGCTGGCTTACTCAGGACACCACTGGCTGAGACAGGACATCCCTGGCTGACATAGGACACCCCAGGATGACACAGGGCACCCCAGGATGACTCAGGACACCTCAGGCTGACAAATACACACCAGGATGACACAGGACAGCCCAGGATGACACAGGACACCCCAGGATGACTCAGGACACCCCAGGATTACACAGGACACTCCAGGCTGACACAGGACACCCCAGGCTGACACCGGACACAACAGGATGACTCTGGACACTCCACGGTTGCTCAGGACACCCCACGATGACTCAGGACACCTCAGGCTGACAAATAGACACCAGGATGACACAGGACACCCAAGGGTGACACAGGACACCCCAAGATGACTCAGGACAAAATGCCAGGCTGACAAAGGATAATCCAGGCTGACTAAGGACATCCCACATTGACACAGGACACACCAGGTTGACTCAGGACACCCCAGGATGACATGGGACACCCCAGGATGACACATGATACCCCAGGATGCTTCAGGACAACCCAGCCATACACAGGACACCCCAGGATGACACAGGACACCCCAGGATGTCTCAAGATTCCCCAGGATGGCTCAGGAAATCCTAGGATGGCTCAGGATACCCAAGGCTGTCCTAGGATACCCCAGGGTGGCACAGGACACCCCAGGATGACACAGGATACCGCAAGATGACTCAGGACACCCCAGGCTGACAGAGTGTACCCCAGGATGAAACATCACACTGCAGGAGGAGACAGGACACGCCAGCCTGACTTAGGACACCCCAGCATGACACAAACACCCCGGGGTGATTAAGGACATCTCAGGATGACACAGGACACCCCAGGCTGAATCAGGAAATGCTACGTTTTCTCAAGACAAACCAGGCTGATGCAGGACACCCCAGAATGACTCAGGACCCCGCAGCCAGATATAGGACACCCCAAGATGACTCAGGACACCCAAGGATATCTCAAGAAACCCCAGGATGACTAAGGATGCCCCAGGCTGACACAGGACACATGAGGCTGAATGCAGGACACCACAGGATGACTCAGGACACCCCAGGATGACTCAGGATTCTCCAGATGGCTCAGGACATCCCAGGTTGACAAAGGACACCCCAGGATGACTCTGGACACCACAGGATGACACAGACCACCTGAGGCTGTCACAGGAGAGACCAGGGTGGCTCAGGACACCCCAGCATGATTCAGACAACCCAGGCTGACACAGGACACCCCTGGATGACACAGGACTCCCCAGGCTGACAGAGGACACCCCAGACTGCTTCAGATACCCCAAGCTGACACAGGACACCCCAGGATGACTCAGGACACACCAGGATGACTGAGTACACCCTAGTCGGACACAGGACACCCCAGGATGACATAGGACATCCCAGGATGTATCAAACAACCCATGCAGACACTGGACACCCCAGTCTGACACCGGAGACACTTTGGATGACTCAGAACAACCCAAGAGGGATCAAGACATCCCCAGCATGACACAGGACATCCCAGGATGACACAGGACACCCCAGGATGACACAGGACATCCCAGGCTGACACAGGACACCCCAGGATGACACAGGACACACAAGGCTGACTCAAGACAACCCAGGGTGACTCTGGACACCCCAGGCTGACTCTGGACACCCCAGAGTGAATCAGGAATCCCCAGGCTGATTCAGGACACCCCAGGATGACTCAGGACACCCCAGGATGACTCAGGACACCCCAGGATGACACAGGAAACTCCAGGATGACACAGGACACAACAGGCTGCATAAGGAAAACCCAGGCAGACTCAGGACACCCAAGGATGACACAGGAGTCCCCCTGCTGACAAAGGACAGCCCAGGCTGACTCGGGACACCCCAGGATGACACAATATACCCCAGGATGACTCAGGACACCCCAGGATGACACAGGACACCCAGGGATGACACAAGACACACCAGGGGGACACAGGACACCCGAGGCTGAGTCAGGATACCCCAGGATGACTCTGGACACCCTAGGCTGACACAGGAAATCCCAGGGTGACACACAACACATCACGCTGACCCAGGACAGCTCAGGCTGACAAATATACCCCAGGATGACACAGGGCACCCAAGGGTGTCTCAATACAGCCCAGGCTGACTCAGGATACCCCAGGATGACTCCAGACACCTTAGGCTGACATAGGACACCCCAGGATGACTCAATACACCAGTCTGATTCCGGAAAACACAGGGTGACTCATGACACCCCACTCTGACATAGGATACCCCAGGGTGACAGAAGACAAAACAGGATGGCTCAGGAAACCCCAGGATGACACAGGACACCACAGCTGACACAGGAGTCCCCAGGCTAACTCACTACAACCCCAGATGACTCAGGACATCCCAGGATGGCTTACAACATGCCAGGCTGACTCAGGACACCCGAGGCTGACACAGGAAACCCCAGGCTGACACAGGACATCCTAGGATGACACAGGAAACCCCAGGCTCATTAAGGACATCTCAGGGAGACACAAAACACTCCTGGCTGACTCAGGAGAACCCAGGATGTCTCAGGACAAACCAGACTGACACAGGACACCCCAGGCTGACACAGAACACCCCAGGA